>NC_045440.1:98944021-99244162 GCF_002776525.5 Piliocolobus tephrosceles
AACTAAACTAAACTAAACTAAACTAAACTAAACTAAACTAAACTAAAAACTAAACTAAACTAAACACTAAACTAAACTCTACAAAAATTTACCAGGTATAGTTTTTCATGCTTGTAGTCCCAGTACATGGGAGGCTGATGTGGAAGGATTACCTGAGCCGGGGGGGTTGTGGCTGCAGCAGGCTATGATTGTACCACTGCACTCCAGCTTGGGTGACCTGGTGAGACCCTGTCTCTACAACAAACAAAATATTAGCTGGGCATGGTGGTGCATGCCTTTAGTCCTAGTGACTTGGGAGGCTGAGGTCAGAGGATTGCTTGAGCCTAGGAGGTTGTGCTACAGTGACTTATAATTATACCACTTCACTCCAGCTTGGACTGCAGCTTGGGTGACAAACAAACAAACAAAAGGCCGGGTGTGGTGGCTCATGAATAATGCCAGAACTTTGGGAGGCTGAGGTAGGTGGATCACCTGAGGTCGGGAGTTCGAGACCAGCCTGACCAACATGGTGAAACCCTGTCTCTACTAAAAATACAAAAAAAAAAAAAAAATTAGCCAGGCGTGGTGGCAGATACCTGTAGTCCTAGCTACTCGGGAGGCTGAGGCAGGAGAATCCCTTGAACCTAGGAGGTGGAGGTTGCAGTGAGCGGAGATCGCACCACTACTGTCCTGCCTGGGTGACAGAGAGAGACTCTGTCTCAAAAAAAAAAGAAAAAATCAATTAAAGATTCAGTTGCCCTTTTTTAGTTCTCAAATCTAGGTATGGTTATTTCAGAATACTTAAAATGAACTGAATTAAAATGTATGAGCCTTATAGGTGTCCATATTTCTAATGAAATTATTTTTAATTTTTATTTTACTAGAACATGAATATGTTAGGGCATTTTCAAATTTATTTTAATAGGACATGAATATGTTAGACCATTTTCAAATTTGTCTATATTTTCTGAATTTGTGATTTTTGAATAATTAATAATTAAGAAAGTGAATGTAATAACATGTCTTAGGAATAGGGAGTATGTTGCAGTGTTCGTTAACTTTGTATAGGTTTGTTACAAGAAATGCAAAGAAATCATATCACTTTCCAGTTTATGATAAGTGGAGAAAATTCTTAGATAATAAAAATTAGAGTCCAAGGGAGAAGGAAGAAGAGAAAATTTCAGCTTCTTTTCTTTTAAAACTCCTTGCCAGAAAATTATAATTTTAGAGTACTTTTGGGCAAAGAGCCCAGCTTAAGAGGAAATAGTATGATAGAGTTAAAAAACAAGACTTTCATTTAATTAAAAAAGTTCTTCTGTCTATTGCAGAGCATTTATTTTCTTAGGTGGTTTCAGGTTTTTATGGTGCCAATAATTAATTAAACCCCATAAATTTAATACTGTTTTATAAAAGTAAATACACTATGAAATCATCAGATTACATGTATTTTGTATCAAAACAGTGATACAAAGTAAAGCAATTAAGAGCTAGTGCTTTAGAGTCTGATAGATGTTGGCTCTAATCTCAGCTCTGCCATTTACTGAAATGCAGTGGTGGGCAAGTTACTTAGCTTTTCTGTCTGAATATACTTGTAAAATGGAAGTTATATACTACCTTCTCCTTGAGTTTTGTGAAGATTAAATGAAATATTGATTTTACAGCATTTGTCTCTGAAGACAGTTTCCAAACTGTTTAAAAAACGTGTCTGACATGGTGAGCATCTTTTGAAGAAACACGTAACTTTCCTTTTTAAAAATTTTTTATTATACTTTAAGTTTTAGGGTACATGTGCACAATGTGCAGGTTTGTTACATATGTATACATGCACCGTGTTGGTGTGCTGCACCCATTAACTCGTCATTTACATTAAGTATATCTCCTAATGCTATTCCTCTCCACTCCCCCAACTCCATGACAGGCCCTGGTGTGTATCTTTCCCCACCCAGTGTCCAAGTGTTCTCGTTGTTCAATTCCCACCTATAAGTGAGAACATGCAGTGTTTGGTTTTCTGTTCTTGCGATAGTTGGCTCAAAATGATCGTTTCCATCTTCATCCATGTCCCTACAAAGGACATGAACTCATCCTTTCTTATGGCTGCATAGTATTCTATGGTGTGTATGTGCCACATTTTCTTAATCCAGTCTATCATTGATGGACATTTAGGTTGGTTCCAAGTCTTTGTTATTGTGAATAGTGCCGCAGTAAACATATGTGTGCATGTCTTTATAGCAGCATGATTTATAAACCTTTGGGTATATAGCCAGTAATGGGATGGCTGGATCAAATGGTATTTCTAGTTCTAGATCCTTGAGGAATCGCCACACTGTCTTCCACATGGTTGAACTAGTTTACAGTCCCACAAACAGTGTAAAAGTGTTCCTATTTCTCCATATCCTCTCCAGCACCTGTTTGTTCCTGACTTTTTAATGATCGCCATTCTAACTGGTGGGAAATGGTATCTCATTGTGGTTTTGATTTGCATTTTTCTGATGGCCAATCATGATGAGCATTTTTTTCATGAGAAACACATAACTTTCTAAGAGTATAATAAGACAATGTTCACTTCTAGTTCTAGTTGATTTTTTTTTTTAAGAAAAATCAAGTTTATTACTTCAGAGCTAAACATTTGCTAAATATTTGTAAAATGTTGAGCTTTTAAAAGGCAAAAGGGAGCAGGATTTTAAAAAAATGACTGGGCCTGGTGGCTCACCTCTGTAATCCCAGCACTTTGGTAGGTTGAGGTGGCCGGATCACTTGAGGTCAGAAGTTCAACAACAGGCTGGCCAACATGGTCAAACCCTGTCCCTACTACAAATACAAAAATTAGCTGGGTATGGTGTCCCATGCCTGTAATCCCAGCTACTCGGGAGGCTGAGGCAGGAGAATTGCTTGAACTTGGGAGGCGGAGGCTGCAGTGCCACTGCACTCCAGCCTGGGTGACAGACCAAGACTTTGTCTCAAAAACAGAAACAACAAGAGCAAAGAAACCTTTAATTTTACTAGTTTGAGGTAAAAGTGTGCTTCCTGTAGTTGATGAAGAAAAGATGTTTTATTTTGTGGATTCAAGATCAGACTCCTCAATGTATAATTTAGAAAACGCTTATTATTTAATGCTAACTTTGAGACTTTTTGATGTTGTTTAATAACATTATATTGAAGGACTAAAGGATGAAAACCTTACATGTGTTTTAAAGATGTATGACTTTTTTTTTTTTTTTTTAAACAGTATTTAAAGTGAAACTGCTAGGGTGGAAGAGGTTTCTTTTTTTTCCTTAAATGGAACACTTAATTAATTTGCATATCATCCTTGTGTAGGAACCATGATAATCCTCTCTGCATCATTAGTAGGACTTAATTTTAAATGAGATTTCACATATGAGATGAAGGGTCATGCCTAGCACATATCAGTAACACTTATGACTCATTAAATAGCTGCTATTAGTAGTGATACAGCTAACAGCAGTGTGGTCATTAAAACCTATGCTTTAGTGATAGGGAAATCTGCCAGAAGAGAAAAAGAGATTGACAGTTACAGAGCTGAAATCAGGTAGAAGGCACTTTATGAAGAAGAAATCTCTGTTCTCGGGGTTAGAAGTTTTTTCTCTTTTGCTGGGTTAGCACTCTTACCAGTGCCTCTTCTCCATGATTAGTTTCCTAAGAGATCTAGAGGGCAGATACCAATGTATTAGTCTGTTTTGTGTTGCTAGTATAAAGGAATGCCTGAGACTGGGTAATTTATGAAGAAAGATTTACTTGGCTCATGGTTCTGCAGGTTATACAAGCATGGCACCAGCATCAGCTTAGTTTCTAGTGACGCTTCAGGAAGCTTTTACTCATGGCAGAAGGCATGGGGGAGCAGGTGTGTCACATGGGAAGAGAGAGGGACCAAGAGAGAAGAGGAGGTGCCAAGCTCTTTAAACAGCCAACTCTCTTGTGAATTAATAGAGCGAGAACTCACATCGCTAAGGGGACAACACCAAGCCATTCATGAAGGATCCTCCCCCATGACCCAAACACCTCCTACTAGGTCCCACCTCCAACATTGGGAATCACATTTCAACATGAGATTTGGAGGGGACAAACATCCAAACTATATCACCAATTATTTTTGACTAGAGAGCTAGATCTGATTGTATAGAAAGCCTTCCTTTGTGTCTTTTTTAAAAAGCTTTTCACCAAAACAAATAAATAGAAAGTGGGCAAGGAACTTGAATAGAGATTTCTGTCTATCAAAGAAGATACATACATTGGCCAATAAGCACATGAAAAGATGCTTGACATCAGTAGTTATCAGGGAAATGCAATCGAAACGACAACGAGATGCCACTTCATAGTCTTTAGGATGGCTATTATTAAAAAAAAAAACCGGCATAAAATCACAAGTGTTGGTGAGGATGTGAAACAATTGGAGCCCTTGTGCATTGCTGGTGGGAGAGTGAAATAGTGCACCCGCTGTGGGAAACATTTTAGCAATTCCTCAAGAAATTATAAACATAGAATTACCATGTGACTCAGTAATTCCACTTCTGGGTATATACCTGATATGCTTTGGATCTGTATTCCCTCCCAAATCTCATGTCAAATTGTAATCTCCAGTGTTGGAGGTGGGACCTGGTGGCAGGTGATTGGATCATGAGGGTAGTTTCTCATGAATGGTTTAGCACCATCCCCCAGTGCTGGTCTTGTGAGAGGGTTCTCACGAGATCTGGTTGTTTCTAAGTGTGTAGCACGTCCCTGTCTCGCTCTCTCTCTTCCTCCTGCTCCAGCCATGTGGCCATGTGAAGTGCTACTCCCCCTTTGCCTTCCATGATTGGAAGCTTCCTGAGGCTTCCCCAAAAGCAGAGCAGAAGCTGCTATGCTTCCTGTGTACCCTGCAGAACCATAAGTCAATTAAACCTCTTTTCTTTATGCATTACCCAGTCTCAGGTATTTCTTTATAGCAGCACCAGAACGGATGAATACAATACCCAAAAGAATTGAAAGCAGGGTCTCGAGATATTTGTGTGCCTGTATTCATAGCAGCATTATGTACAACAGCCCAGAGGTGGAAGCACCCCACATGTCCATCAGCGGATGAATGGATAAACAAAACGTGGTGTATATACACAATGGAGTATTATTCAGACTTAAAAAGGGATAGCATTCTGACACATGTTGCAACATGGATGAACCTTGAAAATATCATACTAAGTGAAGTAAAGTACACACAAAAGGACAAATTTGTATAATTCCACTAGAATAGTCAAAGTCATAGAACCAGATAGAAAGCAGAATGGTGGTTACCAGGGACTATGGGGAAGTGGAATATGGAAAGTTATTTAATGGGTATAGAGTTTTGGTTGGAGATGATGAATAACTTTTTCTACACTTACAAGACTTCTGGCACCAAATACGTGGGGTTTTCCCCCCACAGCTCCCAGTTCTCTGTCCTAGCATTTAATTCAATTTTGATGCTAACTCTCTGGAGTTAGTGTCAGACACCACAGGTTAAGGGCTGAGTTATATAAGACTTCCACCACTTCAGATGCCAGTTGCAAGTCCCAGGCCTCTGGTACTTCTGATGTGGCTACAAATCAGGTTCAATCATTGGCTACAATGGTTCATTGAATGCAGGGAAACACTTTACTTACTATTACCAGTTTATTATAAAGGATATACAGATGAAAAGGCACATAGGGTGAGGTCTGGAAGGGTCCCCAGTGCAGGAGCTTATGTTCCCATGGAGTTGGGGTGCATCACCCTTTCAGCACGTGGATGTGTTCATTGATCCAGAAGAAATTCTCTGAGTCCCATCATTTAGGATTTTTGTGGAGGCTTCACCCCATAGGTATGATTGATTAAATTATTGGCCCTTTGTGATTAGGTCAGACTCCAGTCCTTCTCCCCTCCCTGGAGGTGGGGCTGAAAGTTCTGACCATGTAATCACATGATTGGTTTCTTGGGTGACCAGCTTCCCTACCCACTCCCCTGCAGCTTTGTAGGGGCCTACCAAGAGTCATCTCATTAGCATAAGCTCAAATTTATTTGAAAGGGACTTATTATGAATAGCAAAAGATAATCCTTCCACCCTTATCATTCAGGAAATTCCAAAGGTTTTAGGGGCAATGTGCCGGGAATGTATATTTCTTACCAGATCACCATATTACAGATGATGAAAAAGTTTGGGAAATGGATAACAGTGATTGTTGCACAACAGCTGAATGTACAGATCACTGAATTGTACATGTTAAAATGGTAAACTTTATGTTGTGTATATTCCGCCACAATAATAATTTAAAAAAGCCTTTAGCCAATCATGAACAGCTCTCTCCTTTCTTCTCAGCTTTTCCTGAGTCTCTTCAAAGCTGAAGAGACATTCTTAGCAGAAGTTGCAACCTGTCCACAAACGTGCAAACTGCTGTTCCAAGGTTGGAAACAGAGAAAATAAAGAAACAGGACCAAATATAGTCCCTTCATTTTTTCTACCCTAAGGCCTTTTTGACTGACCGAGCTGTTTCATGTGTTTTGGTGTTTGCAGACTTTTTAGAAACAGCTATAGTCCTCTCACTTTACACTTTCTTTCCTGTCCTACCCTCATGTTTTCATATAATTTAACACAGATGCTTTCTGCTACTTTGTAGAGAAGATTAAAATACAGTGGCTGGTAGGAAGAGGTGCTGCCTTATGTACTTTCATCTTAATTTCATTTGATTATTGTTCTACATAATTTTTGCTTCTGTCACAGAAGGACAATTTCTTCTCTTCATCTCATCTGACCTTTGAACATGTCCCTTTTCATAGCTCTTAGGACTTTATTCCTGTAAACACACTTTTGCCCCCCAGTTTAAAAATCTGTTTTTACGAGTGTATTCTGTTTCAGCCTTCCAGCATGCTCAGGCCTTGTTTATTAATGAAACTACTGTAGGTTGCAAATTAGTCATTGTTTTGGCAAGACCAGAAACTTTTTCTCTGTTCTTAACATTCCTCATATCTGTTTCTTGAAGTTTTCTCTGGCATTTTGATTCTCCTGTTGCCTCTGTTTCTCTGCCTGCTTTATGTTCAGTTATGAACTGATCTTCATAGTTCATAATTGACAGTGACTTTGCATTTTCTATCTTTTCCTCCTTTATTTATTTATTTTACATAATTATTTCCTTGGTGAGTTTATCTACTCTAATGGCTTCAATTTGATTGAAATGATCCACAAATACTATTGAGACTTGGAATTTTTGCACTCAGTCTTATTCATTATTTCCAGTCTCTTTAATTAACATTTGATTATTGGGATTATTGGCCGGGTACAGTGGCTCACGTCTGTAATCCCAATACTTTGGGAGCCTGAGGCGGCTGGATCTCTTGAGGCCAGGAGTTTGAGACCAGCCTGGCCAACATGGCGAAACCCCATCCCTACTAAAAATACAAAAAATTAACCGAGCATGGTGGTGTGCTTCTGTAATCCCAGCTACTCGGGAGGCTGGGGCACGATAATTATTTGGACTGGGGAGGCAGAGGTTGCAGTGAGCCAAGATCATGCCATTGTACTCCAGCCTGGGCAACAGAGTAAGACTCTGTCTCCAAAACAAAACATAAACCTCCAAAAACAAAAACCCAAATATTTGATTACTATCTCCTTAAAGGCCTTATGTGCAGAACTGAATCCACACCTTCCACCTAATCTTTTTTTTTTTTTTTATTTTTTGAGATGGAGTCTCTCTCTCTTGCCCAGGCTGGAGTGCAGTGGCGCAATCTTGGCTCACTGCAAGCTCCGCCTCCCGGGTTCACACCATTCTTGTGCCTCAGCCTCCCGAGTAGCTGGGACTACAGGTGCCCACCACCACACCTGGCTAATTTTTTGTATTTTTAGGAGAGACAGGGTTTCACCGTGTTAGCCAGGATGGTCTCCATCTCCTGACCTTGTGATCCGCCTGCCTCCACCTCCCAAAGTGCTGGGATTACAGGCGTGAGCCACCGCGCCTGGGACACCTAATCTTTACTAATTGGCATTGTCACTTTTTACAATTCACATTTGGTGTGTGATTCTTTCCTTTGCTTGGTTTCCTATATTATTTACTGTTACTTAGGTCTTTTAAGACTCAAGGTAGAGAACTACATAGATTGTCTTCAGTAATAGGAGTTTATTGTGAGGATACTTGGGAAATGTGCGTGGAGTAGCATGCTCCTTCCGAGCTCCAGTGTTTTCTAATACTGGGTTGTGTAACAGGCTCCATTAACCCAGGGACTAACAGCTTAGAGTCACTTGGAATGATGACTTGAGCTCCAGTGAACCTTGTCTTTGTTCAGTTAACTGAAATATAAGATTAATTGGGTCATTTTGCAACCATGAAATTTGGAATATCCCCATTGGCCATTTCAGCCCTGGTAGGGATGCTTTTGGCCTTTCCATCAACTTCTAGCCATATATGTGTATTTTTTTATTGCTGTGGTAGCGAAACTGATTTAAGTTGAAGCAGGTCTTGGTTAGCCATAAGTGTTTATATAGGAAGATAGATTTTTTTTTCCCATAAAGGCACTGTCTAAGTCAAAGACATTTTGAGGTTCCTTTAGCTCTCCAGGAGTTAGAAACAAATTTGTTTTCATTTGTTTATTCATTTGTTTATTAGATAGAAGTTATTTAAACAGTAGTGTGTGAGGTTCTGTGGTAGGTATTTAATGGAAATAGGCTAGATAAGATATGATCCATATCCTTGTGGAATTCATATTCTAGCTCTAGTGATATTCTCATACAGAACATCATAATGAAAGGAGTAATGACTCACTGTACTAAGTACTATAATAGAGGCAGGTGCCAAGTGCTGTGGGACCATAGTAGACAGTGGGACTAGTTCTTTGTGTATGTGTGTGTACTTGTGTGGGGACAATGGTAGAAGTGAGGAGGTGATTTCTGTAAATTGCCCAGAGAAGATTTTTGATGGTGTCTTTAAGCAAGTGGTTAATTTTGACAGGCAGAGATAAGGGGAAGATCATGTTGTAAGAGAATATGGTGATATAGAGGTAGGGCCTGTATCATCTCATCACCAAGAGATAGCTGCTAGTCCCTTCTCAAATCAGTTATGAAGGTCTTCTGCATTATCTTCATTGGTTCATTTTCCAACACAAAATTTGAGTGCCTTTCCCATTCCTGTGTTCTACTGTCTATTTCTTCTGTAACATACAAGTGACTGCACACTATCTGCTTTTTATATTACGGTTGTTATTATTACTTTTTGGAGATGGAGTTTTGCTCTTGTCGCCTAGGCTAGAGTGCAGTGGCGTGATCTCGGCTCACTGCAACCTCTGCCTCCTGGGTTCAACCGATTCTCCTGCCTCAGCCTCCCGAGTACCTGGGATTACAGGCGCCTGCCACCATGCCTGGCTGATTTTTGTATTTTTAGTAGAGACGGGGTTTCACCGTATTGGCCAGGCTCAAACTCCTGACCTCAGGTGATCCGCCCGCCTCGGCCTCCCAAAGTGCTGGGATTACAGGCGTGAGCCACTGCTCCGGCCTATATTACAGTTATTGTGGGAGTTTTAAAATGTTATGTGAGAATTCAGGACCTTTAAGGAGTAGTTCTCTCTGGCTAGGCTGTAGGAAACAGAAATGAGATGACTGAGAAGATCTTAGGTTCCACAGTTAGTTATGATTTTTGTCTTGCATGTAGTGAGAAATGATTCTGCTTCTGAAATATCTCTTGAATTCTTTTCCGTCATTCTCACTATTTTTAGCTCAGATCTTTATCACCAGATTTTTGCAAGAAACAAAACTACCCCCTAGTTTTGCACATTTCTAGTTCTCTTATGAAATTTGGCTTATAGGACATTTAGAAGATTAGGAAGAAGTCCCTGGAGGAAGAGGATCTTGGTCATCTTCTACGGTCAGCAGTGTTCCCCAATTAGCATAACCACCATAATTTAGCACTTCAGAATTTTATTCCTCTGATTCTCCCATACCACCTTTTCCTAATAACGTAAATGAAATTATGTAATATGATATAGTGATTTGGAATTTAGGAAGCATAAAACAAGCTAAAAGTTCATCTGTTTAATATTTCTTGAGTGCATACATTGTATAGCACTGGGAGAAGAGAAGCTACTGAATTCTGTGCTCTAGAGGCTTATAGGTTAGTGGCTGTAATAGTGTATTTCAAAGTAGAGATAACTAGTTGAGTTGAAGATAAGAAATTCCTGGAAACACTTCCAAAAGGATATCTACCTTAAAAAAGGTGACTATTATGTTATACTTGATAGTAACTGATGGAAATGATAAGAGTCCACTTTGGTGTTTACTAGCATCCTAACAATGAGCGACACCATATTGTATCTGGGACAGGGTTTATTTGGTTTGATTCTGTTTTGCCTTTTATGACCCAAGTGACTGAGAAAGTCATTTAAGTCTTAATGTTTTCTTTTCTAAAAACTGAGAATATCATAGTAACTACCAAAAATGTTGTTATTGGGATTAAATAAGAAAATACTTGTTTGGCCAGGTGTGGTGGCTCATGCCTATAATCCCAGCACTTTAAGATGCCTAGGTGGGTGGATCACTTGAGGCCAGGAATTTGAGACTAGCCTGACCAACATGTTGAAACCCCATCTCTACTAAAAATACAAAAATTAGCCAGGCATGTTGGTGCACACCTGTAATCCCAGCTACTTGGGAGGTTGAGGTGGGAGGATTGCTTGAACCTGGGAGGTGGGGGTTGCAGTGAGCTGAGATTGTACCACTGCACTCCAGCCTAGGCGACAGAGTGAGACTCTGTCTCAAAAAAAAAAAAAAAAAAAAAAAAAAAGAAAGAAAATGCTTGTTAAGTGTCAGCACAATGCCAAAAAAAGAACCTAACAAATGTCAGCTACCTTTATTTTTATGTTTCATTTAGCTTTTATTCATCTGTCTTTCCCACTAGATTGGGAGCCTCTTGGTTATCAAGGGCTATAACGTAATCTTTTTTTGGATTACCCTAGCAGGTAACTTATTGTCTACAAATTCAGTAAGTGTATATTGAATGAATATAATGGACTCATTTTTTTAAAACTGATTTTATACTTTTTTGTACCAGTTTTAAAGATTCATTTTAGAAGTGTTAGCTTTCCTAAAGATAGTAAGGCTATGTTATTGTTCAGCAACAGAATTCACTCACAAGGATAAGACTGATTAACAGGTTATTGTTTTTACTATTTCCTTTTTTTCTTTTTTGAGACGGAGTCTCACTCTGTCACCCAGGCTGGAGTGCAGAGGGGTATTCTCGGCTCACTGCAAGCTCTGACTCCTGGGTTCATGTCATTCTCTTGCCTTAGCCTCCTGAGTAGCTGGGACTATAGGCACCCGCCAGCACGCCTGGCTAAGCTTTTGTATTTTTAGTAGAGACGGGGTTTCACCATGTTAGCCAGGATGGTCTTGATCTCCTGACCTTGTGATCCTCCCGCCTCGGCCTCCCAAAGTGCTGGGATTACAGGCATGAACCACTGTACCCAGCCTGTTTTTACTATTTCTGATTGCTGTTGCCAGTTTATTCATTCAAAGTATAGAAGAGGCCTTTCTTTTTTCAGTGTATAAAATGATTTTATTGAATGCATTTCATGAAATAATTATTGAATCAGGAAAATAAATTTTAATTTTGTTATGTGAGTTGCAGTTTTAAATGTTTTCCCCCAATAACAGAAAAAACTGAATGTTTATTTGAGAAACCTTATGAAACAAAAGCACAGAGAGAATCATACCCCAAGGGAAACTCTGTTGTCTGGAATGCCAAAACCTTTACATGCAACAAGTATGTGTTGTTCTTATTATGTTCCAGGTACAGTTTTTTGTGCTGGGGATAAAGCAGTGAATGAAACAAAGTCTGTCAGTATTTGGTAGAAGTACACACATATGCAAACACACACATACACACAGATGCTCACATTTAAAAAATAAAAATGGTTCAATTCTGTACATATTATTTTGTAACCTGCCTTTTTTTCTCTTAGAAGTATATTGTGAATTCTTTTTATATCAGTGAGTTTTCTACAACATGATTTTTAGTGGCTACTTGGTATCTCATGGAATGAATGTTCTATAACTAATTAATATTTTATGTTTGGACATTTAATTTCCTTCTAAATTTTGTTATAAGTAATTTACAATGAATACCCTTTTTTGTGTCTAATTATTTCTAAGAACAATTTAATTAGATTTAATTCCTATTGTTTACTCTTTAAAAATCTTTTTATTATGGAGAACTTTAAACATAGTTTAGCAAAGTAGAGAAAGTGAACCTCTATGTATTCATCACTCAGTTTCAACAATTATTAATTCCTTGGGCAATCTTACATAATATATTCCCCTACATATATTGCATCCTTTATTATTTTGAAATAATCTTGGATATATTCCTAACTTTTAACATGCATCTCTAAATGATAAGAATATTAAATAATTTATCACCATATTAGCATTGTCTGTGGTATAATTTGAAATGTAACTTATTCTTGAAATAATAAAATATTAGGAAGAATTTGAAGAAAATGGAGACTAGTCTATACAGAATCTCTACCTCCCCTCAATATTTAGAAAACTTTGTATTGAGAGCTAGGAAAAAATTTTGACAGAATTATTTTTTCCTTTTTTATTTTTTTAAGAGACAGGGTCTTGCTGTATAGTCCAGGCTGGAGTGCAGTGACACGGTGGTAACTCGCTATAACCTCATACTCCTGGGCTCAAGGGATTCTCCTCTGTCACCCTCCTCAGTAGCTAGGACTACAGGCACCCATTACTATGCCTGGCTAATTTTAAAATGTTTTATAGAGACAAGATCTCGCTACGTTGCCCAGGGTAGTTTTGAATTCCTGGCCTCAAGCAGTCCTTTCACCTCGGCCTCCCAAAGTGCTGGAATTGCAGGTATGAGCCACTGTTTCTGGCTGGAAATTCTTACATTGAACAGGAAACAACAAAAATGAGATAAAACAGGCTTACTGTTTTGAAGTGCTAGAGAATTTGGATGTCAGTGAAAAAAAAAAAAAGGGCATATCCTAATGTTCAAAAATGATTGCTTTTTTTTTTTTTTTTTTTTTTGAGACGGAGTCTCGCTCTGTCACCCAGGCTGGACTGCAGTGGCCGGATCTCGGCTTACTGTAAGCTCCGCCTCCCGGGTTCACGCCATTCTCCTGCCTCAGCCTCCCCAGTAGCTGGGACTACAGGTGCCCACCACCTCACCCGGCTAGTTTTTTGTATTTTTTAGTAGAGACAGGATTTCACCGTGTTAGCCAGGGTGGTCTCGATCTCCTGACCTCGTGATCCACCCGTCTCCGCCTCCCAAAGTGCTGGGATTACAGGCTTGAGCCACCACGCCCCGCCGAAAAATGATTGCTTTTATCTTTGATTAAGTATATTTCCATTGTCAGTATAATAGGAGATTATGCTCTTCCCTACCTAATGAGAAGTATGATAGATGTCTTAAGTTTGTTTGTGCTGCTATAACAAAATGCCATAGACTGGGTAATTTATACAGAAGAAAAATTTATTTACTCACAGTTCTAGAGGCTACGAAGTCCACGATCAAGCTGTCAGCAGGTTTGGTTGTCCAATAAGGGCTGCTCTGTGGCTCCAAGATAGTGCCTTGTTGCTATATCCTCTGGTGGTGAGGATTGCTGTGTTTTCACATTGTGAAAGGACAAGGGTGAAATCTCTTTTATTAGGGCCTTAATCCCATTCACGAGGTGAGGAACCCTCATGACCTAATTACCTCTTAAAGGCCTGACTTTTTTTTAAAGGGTCTTAATCTTGTTGAGGTTGGAGTGTGGTGGCATGGTGATCATAGATCACTATAACCTCAAACTTCTGAAAGTACCCCACCTTTTAATACATGACATTGACCATTTAGATTCAGCACCTGAATTTTGGAGGGGACATATCCAAAACATAGCAATAGGAAAACCAGATTGCATTTGCTACTTGCTTATTGTAAAAAAGGTAATTCCAGAGTATGTCTGCCTAAGCACATAAGAAATCCTCCCTCTTAACATCCACGAGAGGTACTTTGTGGGTGACTTGTTCTCCACAGAATTCCCAAGCAACTAGAAGAGTGCATGCTCTAAAGGCAGTCAGTCAAGAATAACATTTTTGGGAGCCTTTGATTAAAAACATTACCTTTATGATGATATTCTGAGGTGTTAAAATTCACAGTATGTCAAAGACAGATGAAACTATGTACATTATATTGTGTTTGCCAAGTCAGGAAAATAGAAAATTGGTGTTGTGTGTGTATTTTATATTGACTTTTAATTATGAGATTTTTTTGACTGTAAGGATTTTAAAAATAGACAGTATAAAAATCATTTAAAATTCATAACTGAAAAGATTTTCATGTAAAACACCAGAAAAAGAGGAAATAAAGACAAAATGACATAAAACATGAATTGTTTACCAAAATAAATCATGTATTTTCACTTGACCAATGCCTTACAGATTGTCTTTTTGCCTAAGTTAAATTAGTAACATTCCAGTTGTTCCACATACTGAGAAAATGAGATGTGTGGACTAACAGAAAATTCTCGTTTTTACTGGATTCATTTGGGGGATCTTTGACTTATTTGTTTAAAGTGAGCCATATTATGAGCTGCTTTGAAGCAAACTTTTAACTCCTGGAGAATCATGTAGCCATTAGATTACTTTTTTGGTTTAATATTAATGAGATTTGTTAACATAGTGCTGCCTCTATCACTGTACCACGTGGATGGCTTCATCTTGGCCTTAGCCATGAAGATGAAGTCTCTTTGATTTCTAAGGCGCAATTGTCAATTTTTAAAAAAGATTGCTTATCTTTCTGTAGGAATATGCTCTTCAATGGTTCGCAAAATGTTTCTACTTTATTCTTTCTCCCTGTTCATTAGTTCCCCTCCCTCTTTTAAAATTTCTTTCTCTGCTCGGTCTATTTCATCAACCATTCTTTTGCTAATATCTTTAACTCCCTTATATCATTGGTGTTCTGTGGCATCTGCCTAGAAAATGCTAACTCTGGACAAATTCTACCATTAGAGTTCTGAGCAGCGTTGAAGAAAATACACAAACTCTAAGATTGCCAGCTTGTCAATTTCTACTAGAAAAACCGGCTGAAGTTTTAAAAGATAGGATCATTAATATTTTTATGTAATAAAGTTCATGTTCTCTAAGTGTGCAGTTTGATAAGTTTTGACAAAGTGTGTATAATCCTGTAACTGCCACCCAAATCAGGATTTAGAACATTTCTACCACCTCAAAAAGTTGTGTTGTGTTCCTTTGCGGTCAGTTATCTTACTTTCTCTCAGTTTTGGCATGCACCTTTCAAAGTGATGTGTAATGACATACCAGAAAGGCTTCTGGGATTTTGATTGATTGCCTTGATCTAAGCTCAAACTAGGGAGGATTAACTTTAAAAATATTGTCTTCCAATCCTTGCACGTAATATACTTGTCCTAAGGGAGAGAGAGAGAGAAGGAAAAGCCATGTGCTGATGGGGGAAGGATAGGGATATTTTACATTCTGACCCCAGGCAAAAAATCATGTTTCTGATGGGCAAGTAGAAACAAAAGCTGTCTGCCCTGAATTCAGGTGGGCCAGGAAACCACCCCTTAGCAGCAGTTGCTGATATAGAAGCTGCAGTAAGTTATCAGAAGATCTAATTAAGATAATTGACGAGTGTAGCTGCTGTAAACAACAGATTTTCAATGTAGATGAAACAGCTTTCTACTGGAAGGTGATGTCATCTAGGACTGTCATAGCTAGGGAAAAGATGTCAGTGACTGGCTTCAAAGTTTCAAAGTACAGACTGATTTTCTTGTTAGGGACTAATGAAGTTGGTGACTTTAAGTTGAAGCCAATGCTCATTATCAGTCCAGAAGTCTGAGGCCTGACTTTTTAATAATTGTCATTCTGACTGGTACAAATGATATATTATTGTGGTTTTGATTTGCATTTCTCTTATGATTAGTCATGTTGAGCATTTTTTCATATGTTTGGCCACTTGTATGTCTTCTTTTGATAAAAGTTTGTTCATGTCTTTTGCTGATTTTAAAAATGGGATTATTTGCTTTTTACTTTTTGAATTAAGTTTCTTACAGATTCTAGATATTAGACGTTTGTCGACTGCAGAGTTTGCAAATATTTTCTCCTATTCTGTAGGTTGTCTGTTTACTCTGTTGATAGTTTCTTTTGCTGTACAAAAGCAGCTTTTTAAGTTAATTAGATCCCACTCATCAGTTTTTTGGTTGCAATTGCTTTTAGTCATAAATTCTTTCCCAAGGCTGATGTCCAGAATGGTGTTTCCTGTGTTTTCTTCTGGGATTCCTACAGTTTGAGATCTTCTATTTAAATCTTTAATCCATCTTGAGTTAGGGGTCCAGTTTCATTCTTTTGCATATGACTAGCCAGCTATCCCACCACCATTTGTTGAATTAAGGAGTCCTTCCTTTCCCTATCGCTTTTGTCAATTTTGTTGAACATTAGATGGCTGTAGGTGTGCAACTTTATTTCTGGGTTCTCTATTCAGTTCCATTGGGCTATGCGTCTGTTTTGGTACCAGTAACTTGATTTTTTGGTTAAAGTAGCCTTATAGTATAGTTTGAAGTTGGGTAATGTGATATCTCTGACTTTGTCCTTTTTACTTAAACGATTGCCTTAGCTATTTAGGCCCTTTTTGTTCCATATGAATTTTAGAATAGTTTTTTTCTAGTTCTGTCCAAAATGATGTTGGTAGCGCGATAGGAATAGTGTTGAATCTGTAGATTGCTTTGGGCAGTGTGGTCATTTTAATGATGTTGATTTTTCCACTTCATGAGCATGAAATGTTTTTCCATTTGTTTGTGTCATCTCTGATTTCTTTCAGCAGTGTTTTGTAGTTCTCCTTGTAGAGATCCTTCATCTCCTTGGTTAGATGTATCCCTAGGTATTTTATTTTATTATTATTATTATTATTATTATTATTTTTATTTATTTTTTTTTTTTGAGACGGAGTCTCGCTCTGCCGCCCAGGCTGGAGTGCTGTGGCTGGATCTCAGCTCACTGCAAACTCCGCCTCCCGGGTTCACGCCATTCTCCTGCCTCAGCCTCCCGAGTAGCTGGGACTACAGGCGACCGCCACCTCGCTCGGCTAAGTTTTTGTATTTTTTAGTAGAGACGGGGTTTCACCGTGTTAGCCAGGATGGTCTCGATCTCCTGACCTCGTGATCCGCCCATCTCGGCCTCCCAAAGTGCTGGGATTACAGGCTTGAGCCACCGCGCCCGGCCTATTTTGTTATTTTATTTTATTTTGTGGCCATTGTAAATGGGATTATGTTCTTGATTTGGCTCTCAGCTGGAATGTTACTGGTGTATAGAAATGCTACTGGTTTTTGTTCATTTTGTATCCTGAAACGTTACTCAAGTAGTTTATCAGTTCTAGGAGCCTTCGGTGGAGCCTTTAAGGTTTTCTAGGTATAGAACCAAATTGTCCGTGAAGAGATACTGTTTGCCTTCTCCGTTTTTTACTTGGATGCCTTGTATTTCTTTCTTTTGCCTTACTCTTCCGGTGAGGACTTCCAATACTATGTTAAATAGGAATTTTAAGAGTGGGCATCCTTGTCTTATTCCAGTTCTCAAGGGGAATGCTTCCATTTTTTGCCCATTCAGTATGATGTTGGCTGTGGGGCTGTCATAGATGGCTCTTACTGTTTTGAGGTGTGTTCCTTTGATGTCTAGTTTGTTCAGAGTTTTTTTTTTTTTTTTTTTTTAAATGAAGGGATGTTGAATTTTGTTGAAAGCCTTTTCCATGTCTGTTGAGATGGTCATAAGATTTTTATTTCAAATTGAAATAAATTGTTTATGTGGTGGATCACATTTATTGATTTGCATATGTTGAACTAACCGTGCATCCCAGGAATGAAACTTCCTTGACCACGGTGAATTAAGTTTTTGATGTGCTGCTGTATTTGGTTTACTAGTATTTTTTTTTGTTTTTTTTCTGAAGCGGAGTTTCGCTCTTGTCTCGCTCTTGTTGCCCAGGCTGGAGTGCAATGGCGCGATCTCGGCTCACAGCAACCTCCGCCTCCCGGGTTCAAGCCATTCTTCTGCCTCAGCCTCCAGAGTAGCTGGGATTACAGACATGCACCACTACGCCTGTCTAATTTGTATTTTTTAGTAGAGATGGGGTTCCTCCATCTTGCTCAGGCTGGTCTCGAACTCCAGACCTCAGGTGATCGGCCTGCCTTGGCCTCCCAAAGTGCTGGGATTACAGGCGTGAGCCACCGCAAACGGCCCTGTATTTTATTGAGGATTTTTGTGTCTATGTTCATCAAGGATATTGGTCTGTAGTTTTCTTTTTTCTTTGTGTCTTTGCCAGGTTTTGGTATCAGGGTGATGAGTCCTTTGAATGAGTTTTAGTGAGTTCCTGCTTGATTTTTGGCATTGTTTCAGGAGGATTGATACCATCTCTTCTTTGTATGTCTGATAGAATTCGGCTGTAAATCCATGTGGTCCAGGGATTTTTTTGGTTGATAAGTTTTTAATTATTGATTCAGTTTCAGAATTCAATATTGATGTCTGCTCAGGGTTTCTATTTCTTCCTAATTCAATCTGGGGAGATTGTGGGTTTCCAAGAATTTATCCATTTTCTCTACGTTTTCTAGTTTGTGTAAATAGGAGTGTTCATAATCGTCCCTAAGGAACTTTTGTATTTCTGTGATATTGGTTGCTTGTCACCTTTGTCATTTTGATTGTGCTTATTTGGATCTTCTCTCTCTTTCTTTTGTTAATCTAGCTTGCAGTCTGTTGGTCTTGTTTTTCCTCTTAGAAAACCAACTTTTTTGTTTCACTGATTGTTTGTATGGTTTTTTGGTCTTAATTTGATTTAGTTCTTCTTTGCTTTTATTTCTTCTGCTATCTTTATGGTTAGTTTGTTCTTTTGTTTCTAGTTCCTCTAGATGTGATAGATTGTTGATTTGAGATTTTTCTAATTTTTTGAGGTAGGTGTTTAGTGTTGTAAGCTTTCCTCTTTATACTTTTTTGCTGGTTCCCAGAGATTTTCATACTCTGTTTTATTTATTTCAAAGAACTTTTTGATTTCTGCTTTAATTGTTTACTCAAAAATCATTCAGGAGTAAGTTGTTTAATTTCCATGTAATTGTGTGGTTCTGAGAGATCTTCATGGTATTAATTTTTTTATTACACTGTGGTCTGAGAGTATGGTTGGTATGATTTTGATTTTTTTTTTGAATTAATTGAGACATGTTTTATGGCAGAGCATGTGGTTGATCTTGTAGTAGCTACCACGTGCAGGCGAGAACAGTATATGTTCAGTGGTTTATGGATGAAGTAGTCTGCAGATGTCTGTTAGGTCCAATTCATCATGTGTTGAATTTAAGTCCAGAATTTCTTTGTTAGTTTTCTGCCTCAGTGGTCAGACTAATGCATTAGTCACTGGCTGTTGAAGTCTCCCACTATTATGTATGGTTGTTTAAGTCTTTTCCTAGGTCTAGAAGTATTTGTTTGCTTGTTTGTTTGGAGACAGGATCTCACTATGATTGCCCAGACTGGAGTGCAGTGGTGCTATTTTGGCTCTAACATCCCAGGTTCACGTGATTCTCCCACCTCAGCTTCCTGAGTAGCTGGGGCTACAGGCTTGTGTCACCACGTCCGGCTAATTTTTTGTATTTTTTGTAGAGATGGAGTGTCTCCATGTTGCCTAGGCTGGTCTTGAACTCCTGGACTCAAGCAATTGGCCTGCCTCAGCCTCCTGCAGGGTCTTATTTTTATTTTTTGTTAAATTTTTTTTTTAATTTCCGTAAGTTATTGGGGAACAGATGGTATTTGGTTACATGAGTAAGTTCTTCAGTGGTGATTTGTGAGATTTTGTTGTACCCATCACCCGAGCAGTATACACTGTACCCAATTTGTAGTCTTTTATCCCTTACTCCCTTCCCACCCTTTCCCCAAGTCCCCAAAGTCCATTGTGTCATTCTTATGCCTTTGCGTCCTCATAGCTTAGCTCCCATATATTAGTGAGAACGTATGATGTTTGGTTTTCTATTCCTGAATTACTTCACTTAGAATAATAGTCTCCAATCTCCTCTAGGTTGCTGCGAATGCCATTAATTCATATACTTATACATACACACACACACACACACACACACACACACACACACACACACACACGATGTTTGGTTTTCTATTCCTGAATTACTTCACTTAGAATAATAGTCTCCAGTCTCCTCTAGGTTGCTGCGAATGCCATTAATTCATATACATATACATACACACACACACACACACACACAGTTTCTTTATCCAGTCGTTGATTGATGGGCATTTAAGTTGATTCCACATTTTTGCAATTGTGAACTGTGCTGCTATAAACGTGTGTGTAAGTATCTTTTTCTTATAATGACTTCTTTTCCTCTGGGTGGATACCCAGGAGTGGGATTGCTGGAGCAAATGGTAGTTCTACTTTTAGTTCTTTTTTTTTTTTTATTTTTTTTTGAGACAGAGTTTTGTTCTTGTTGCCCAGGCTGGAGTGCAATGGTGCAATCTCAGCTCACTGCAGCCTCCACTTCCTGGGTTCAAGTGATTCTCCTGCCTCAGTCTCCCAAGTAGCTGGGATTACAGGCATGCGCCACCATGCCCAGCTAATTTTGTATTTTTTTAGTAGGGGTGGGGTTTCTCCATTTTGGTCAGGCTGGTCTCGAACTCCCGACCTTAGGTGATCTGCCTGCCTTGGCCTCCCAAAGTGTTGGGATTACAGGTGTGAGCCACTGCGTCCAGGCCTTCTTTTAGTTCTTTAAGGAATCTCCACAGTTTTCTGCAGTGTTTGTACTAGTTACATTCCCACCAGCAGTGTAGAAGTATTCCCTGTTCACTACCTCCATGCCAACATCTATTGTTTTTTGATTATGGCCGTTCTTGCAGAAGTAAGGTGGTATCGCATTTTGGTTGTGATTTGCATTCTTGATCTATTAGTGATGTTGAGCATTTTTTCCTATGTTTGTTGACCATTTGTATATCTTCTTTTGAGAATTGTCTATTCATGTCCTTAGCCCACTTTTTGATGGGATTGTTTGTTTTTTCCTAATTTGTTTGTGTTTGTTTTAGATTCTGGATATTAGTTCTTTGTTAGATGTATAGATTATGAAGATTGTCTCCCACTCTATGGGTTGTCTGTTTACTCTGCTGACTGTTCTTTTTGTTGTGCAAAGGCTCTTTAATTTAATTAAGTCCCAGCTATTTATCTTTGTTTTTATTGCATTTGCTCTTGGGTTCTTGGTCATGAAATCATTGCCTAAGCCAACGTCTAGAAGAGTTTTTCCAATGTTATCTTCTAGAAGTTTTGTAGGTTCAGGTCTTAGATTTAAGTCCTTGATCCATCTTGAGTTTTTTTTTCTTATAAGGTGAGAGATAAGGATCCAGTTTCATTCTCCTACATGTGGCTTGCCAATTATCTTAGCACCATTTGTTGAATAGGATGACCTTTCCCCACTTTGTTTTTGTTTATTTTGTCGAAGATCAATTGGCTGTAAGTATTTGGGCTTATTTCTGGGTTCTTTCTGTTCCATTGGTCCATGTGTCTATTTTTATACCAGTACCATGCTGTTTTGGTGACTGTGGCCTTAGAGTATAGTTTGAAATCAGGTAATGTGATGCCTCCAGATTTGTTCTTTTTGTGTAGTCTTGCTTTGGCTATGTGGGCTCTTTTTTGGTTCCATATGAATTTTAGGATTGTTTTTTCTAATTCTGTGAAGAATGATGGTGGTATTTTGATGGGAATTGCATTGAATTTGTAGATTGCTTTTGGCAGTATGGTCATTTTCACAATATTGATTCTACCTGTCAATGAGCATGGGATGTGTTTCCATTTGTTTGTGTCATGTGTGATTTCTTTCAGCAGTGTTTTGTAGTTTTCCTTATAGTTTTTTGTAGTTTTCCTTTTACTTCCTTGGTTAGACATATTCCTAAGTAATGTATTTTATTTTTTGCAGCTATTGTAAGAGGAGTTGAGTTCTTGATTTGATTCTCAGCTTGGTCACTGTTAGTGTATACAAGAGATACTGATTTGTGTACATTAATTTTGTATCTGGAAACTTCGCTGAATTCTTTTTATCAGTTCTAGGAGCTTTCTGGGGGAGTCTTTAGGGTTTTCTAGGTAAACAACAATCATGTCATCAGCAAACAGCAACAGCTTGACTTCCTCTTAACCTATTTGAATGCTTTTTTTTTTTTTTTTTTTGAGATGAGGTCTCACCCTGTTCCCCAGGCTGGAGTGCAATGGTGTGATCTCGGCTCACTGCAGCCTCCGCCTCCTGGGTTCAAGTGATTGTCCTGCCTCAGCCTCCCTAGTAGCTGGGATTACAGGCACCTGCCACCATGCCCCACTAATGTTTTGTAGTTTAGTAGAGACGGAGTTTCACCACGTTGGCCAGGCTGGTCTCGAACTCCTGACCTGGTGATTCACCTGCCTCAGCCTCCCAAAGTGCTAGGATTACAGGTGTGAGCCACTGCGCCCAGCCTGGATGCCCTTTATTTCTTTCTCTTGTCTAAGTGGTCTGACTAGGACTTCCAATACTATGTTGAAGAGGAGTGGTGAGAGTGGGCATCCTTGTGTTGTTCCGTTTCTCAGAGGGAGTGCTTTCAGCTTTTCCCTATTCAGTATTATGTTGGCTGTGGGTTTGTCATAGATGTCTTTTATTACATTGAGGTATGTCCCTTGTAGGCTGATTTTGCTGAGAGTTTTAATCATAGAGGGATGTTGGAGTTTGTTGAATGCTTTTCTGCATCCGTTGAGATGATCATGTGATTTTTGTTTTTGATTCTGTTTGTGTGGTGTATCACATTTATTGACTTGTGTATGTTAAACCATCCCTGCATCCGTGGTATGAAACCCACTTGATCATGGTGGATTATCTTTTTGATATGTTGTCGGATTTGGTTAGCTAGTATTTTTTTGAGGATTTTAACTTACATGTTAATCAGGGATACTGATCTATAGTTTTCTTTTATGGTTGCATCCTTTCCTGGTTTGGTATTAGGGTGATACTGGCTTCATAGAATAATTTCAGGAGGGTTCCCTCTTTCTCTGACTTGTGGTATAGTTTCAGTAGGATTGGTACCAAATCTTTGAATGTCTGGTAGACTTCTGCTGTGAATCTCTCTAGTCCTGGACTTTTTTGTTAGTTTTTTTTTTTTTTTGCTATGAAGTCTCATTCTTGTCCCCCAGTCTGGAGTGCAATGGGACGATTTTGACTCACTGCAACCTCCACTTCCTGGGTTCAGGCGATTCTCCTGCCTCAGCCTCCTGAGTAGCTGGGATTACAGGTGCATACCACCACCTCGGGTGATCCGCCCACCTCGGCCTCCCAAGTGCCTTGTTGGTAATTTTTAAGTTACCATTTCAATCTTGCTGCTTGCTGTCTATCTGTTCAGAGTATCTAATTCTTCCTGATTTAAGTGAGGAAGGTTTTATCTTTCCAGGAATTTATCGTCTCCTCTAGGTTTTCTAGTTTATGCACATAAAGGGGTTCGTAGTAGCCTTGAATGATCTTTTGTATTTCCTTGGTATCAGTTGTAATATCTCCCTTTTTGGTTCTAATTGAGCTTATTTGAATTTTCTTTCTTCTTTTCTTGGTAATCTTGTTAATGTTTTATTAATTTTATTTTATCTTTTCAAAGAACTAGCTTTTTGTTTCATTTATCTTTTATTTTTTTTTGTTTTAATTTAATTTATTTCTGCTCTGATCTTGGTTATTTCCTTTCTTCTACTGGGTTTGGGTTTGGTTTGTTCTTGGTTCTCTAGTTCCTTGAGGTGTGGCCTTAGATTGTCTGTTTGTGCTTTTTCAGAGTTTTTGATGTAGGCGTTTAGGGTTATGAACTTTCCTCTAAGCACTGCCTTTGCTGTATCTCAGGGGTTTTGATAGGTTGTGTCACTATTGTTCAGTTCGAAGAATTTTTAAATTTCTATCTTGATTTCATTTTTGACCCAATGATCATTCAAGAGCAGATTATTTAATTTCCGTGTATTTGCATGATTTTGAAGGTTCCTTTTAGAGTTGATTTCCAATTTTATTCCACTATGGTCTGAGAGAGTACTTGATATAATTTCAGTTTTCTTAAATTTATTGAGGCTCGTTTTGTGGCCTCTCATGTGGTCTATCTTGGAGAAAGGTCCATGTGCTGTTGAATAGAACGTATATTCTGCGGTCGTTGAGTAGAATGTTCTGTATATATCTGTTAAGTCCATTTGTTCCAGGGTATAGTTTAAATCCATTGTTTCTTTGTTGACTTTTTGTCTTGATGACCTGTCTAGTGCTGTCAGTGGAGTGTTGAAGTCCCCCACTATTACTGTTGCTGTCTCATTTCTTAAGTCTATTAGTAATTGTTTTATAAATTTGGGAGCTCCGGTGTTAGGTGCATATATATTTAGGATTGTGATATTTTCCTGTTGGACAAGGCCTTTTATCATTATATAATGACTCTCTTTGTCTTTTTTAATGGCTGTTGCTTTAAAGTTTGTTTTGTCTGGTATAAGAATAGCTATTCCTACTCGCTTTTGGTGTCCATTTGCATGCAATGTCTTTTTCTACCCCTTTACGTTAAGTTTATGTGAGTCCTCGTGTGTTAGGTGTGTTTCTTGAAGGCAGCAGATGGTTGGTGAATTCTTACCCATTCTGCAATTCTCTCTCTCTCTCTATATATATAGATATATTTATTTATTTATTTTGAGACGAAGTCTCATTCTTGTCCCCCAGTCTGGAGTGCAATGGCGCAATTTTGCCTCACTGCAACCACTGCCTCCCGGGTTCAAGCGATTCTCCTGCCACAGCCTACTGAATAGCTGGGATTACAGGCGCGCACCACCGCACCTGGCTAATTTTTGTATTTTTAGTAGAGACAGGGTTTGACCATGTTGTCCAGACTGGTCTCAAACTCCTGACCTTGTGATCTGCCTACCTCGGCCTCCCAAAGTGTTGGGATTACAGGTGTGAGCTACCACACCTGGCCAATTCTGTATCTTAAGTGGAATGTTTAGACCATTTACATTCAGCATTGGTATTGAGATGTGAGGTATCATTCCACTCATTATGTGATTTGTTGCCTGTATACCTTGTTTTTTTTGTTTTGTTTTGTTTTTTAAATTGTATTTTTTTTAGGTCCTGTGAGATTTATGCTTTAAAGGGGTTCTGTTTTGATGTGTTTCCTGGCTTTGTTTCAAGATTTAGAGCTCCTTTTAGCAGTTTTTGTAATGCTGACTTGGTAGTGGCAAATTCCCTCAATATTTGTTTGTCTGAAAAATACTTTATCTTTCCGTCATTTATGAAGCTTAGTTTCGCTGGGTGCAAAATTCTTGGCTGATAATTGTTTTGTTTGAGGAGGCTGAAGACAGGGCCCCAATCCCTTCTAGTTTGTAAAGTTTTTGCTGAGAAATATGCTGCTAATCTGATAGGTTTTCCTTTAAAGGTTACCTGGTGCTTTTTCCTCATGGCTCTTAAGATTCTTTTCTTTGTCTTAACTTTAAATAATTTAATGACAGCATGCCTAGGCGATGATCTTTTTGCAGTGAATTCCCCAGATGTTCTTTAAGGTTCTTGTATTTGGATGTCTAGGTCTCTATCAAGGCCGGGGAAGTTTTCCTCGATTATTCCCCCAAATATATTTTCCAGGCTTTTAGATTTATCTTCTTTCTCAGGAACGCTGATTATTCTTAGTTTTGGTCGTTTAACATAATCCCAGACTTCTTGGAGGCTTTGTCCATATTTTCTTACTCTTTTTCTTTCGTCTTCATTGGATTGGGTTAATTCAAAAACCTTGTTTTTGAGCTCTCAAGTTCATTCTTCTACTTGTTCGATTCTATTGCTGAGACTGTCCAGAGCATTTTGCATTTCTATAAATGTGTCCATTGTTTCCTGAAGTTTCATTTTTTATTTATGCTGTCTATTTCATTGAATATTTCTTCCTTCAGTTCTTGTATTTGTTTTTTTTTTTTTGAGATGGAGTCCCGCTCTGTTGCCAGACTGGAGTGCAGTGGTGCAACCTCGGCTCACTGCAACCTCCAGCTCCCAGGTTCAAGTGATTCTCCTGCCTCAGCCTCCCGAGTAGCTGGGACTACAGGTGTACACCACCACGCCAAACTAATTTTTGTATTTTTAGTAGAGATGGGGTTTCACCATGTTGGCCAGGATGGTCTCGATCTCCTGACCTCATGATCCACCCACCTCGGCCTCTCAAGTGCTGGGATTACAGGCGTGAGCCACCGCACCTGGCCCATATTTCTCCTGGCTTTTTAAATTGTCTCAGCTCCAGGTAAGGTCTCAATCTTCTCCCATAATCTAGACCTTCACGTGCCCCAGTTGGGGATGTGTGTTCGGGGGCGGACAATCTCCCTTTCCCACTTCCACAGCTTGGGCACTCAAAATATTTGGGGTGTCTGCCAGGTCCTGCAGGAGCAATCTACTTCCTTCGGAGGGTCTCTGGGTTTTCTTGGCTTTCCTAATGTATTCCTGCAGTCATTCTGGAGCAAAAGTTCAAGACGTGAGCCTCCACACACTGCTCTGAGTGGGAGGTGCAATCTAGTCCTGCCTCCTGTCTGCCATGATATCTGGTCTTGTTTTTTAATCCAACTTGCCACTCTACCTTTAATGTGGAACGTTTAGACCATTTACATTCAAGGTTAACATTGAAATGTGAGGTTTTGGCCAGGTGCAGTGGCTCATGCCTGTAATCCCAGCACTTTGGGAGACTGAGGTGGGCAGATTACCTGAGGTCGGGAGTTCGAGAACAGCCTGACCAATGTGGAGAAACCCCATCTCTACTAAAAATACAAAATTAGCTGGATGTGGTGGCACATGCCTGTAATATCAGCTACTCAGGAGGCTGAGGCAGGAGAATCGCTTGAACCCAGGAGGTGGAGGTTGCGGTGAGCCAAGATCGTGCCATTGCACTCAAGCCTGGGCAACAAGAGCAAAACTCTGTCTCAAAATAAAAGAAATGTGAGGATTTGATCCTATCATGAAGTCGTTAACTGTTTGTTTTGTAGACTGTATTGTGTAGTTTCTTTATAGGGTCTGTGGGCTATGTACTTGTGTGTTTTTGTGGTAGCAGGTATCATTCTTTTGTTTCCATGTTTAGAACTCCCTTAAGGAACTCTTGTAATGTTGGGTCTAGCGGTAATGAATTCTCTTAGTGCTTGCTTGTTTGGAAAACATGTTATTTTTCTTCTGCTTTTGAAGCTTAATTTGGGTGGGGGATATGAAATTCTTGGTTGGAATTTCTTTTCTTTTAGAATGCTGAAAATTGGCTGGGTGCAGTGGCTTACACCTGTAATCTCAGCACCATTTTGGAGGCCAAGGCGGGCAGATTGCTTGAGGTCAGGAGTTTGAGACCAGCCTGGCCAAAATGGTGAAACCTTGTCTCTACTAAAAATATAAAATTTGACTGGGCATGGTGCCACGTACCTGAAATCTTAGCTACTTGGAAGGCTGAGGCACGAGAATTGCTTGAACCCAAGAGGCAGAGGTTCAGTGAGCCGAGATCACATCACTGCACTCCAGCCTGGGTGACAGAGCAAGACTTCATCTCAGAACAAAAAGCATGCTGAAAATAATCCCCCTAGTTTCTCCTAGCTTGTAAAATTTCTACTGAGAAGCACACTGGTAGCCCGATGGGGTTTCCTTTGTATGTAACCTGACCTTTTTCTTTAGCTTTAAGATTTTTTTTTTTCTTTTAACATTGACCTTGGACAGCCTGGTGAATATATGCCTTGGTGATATTCATTTTGTTTGTTATCTCCCAAGTGTTGTCTGGATTTGTGTATTATCTCACAGGTGTTGTCTGGATTTGTTGTATCTGAATGTCTATCACTCTAGCAAGATTAGGGAAATTTTTTTGAGTTAGTTCCTCAAATATATTTTCCAGGTTGTTTGCTTTTTCTCCTTCTGTATCATGAATGCTAATAATTTATAGGTTTGATCGCTTTACGTAATCCTGTGTTTCTTAAAGACTTTGTTCAATTTTAAAAGTTCATTTTCCTCTATTTTTGTGTGACTGGGTTAGTTCAAAAGATTAGCCTTCATCCCTTTTTTCTTTTTTCCTTTTGTTTGTCTGTTTTGCAGTGATATGATCACGGCTCACTGCAGCCTTGGACTCCCAGGCTCAGGTGATCCTTTCACCCCAGCCTCCCAGGTAGCTAGAACTATAGGTGCAAGCCACCATACCCAGTTAATTTTTAAATTTCTTTGTAAAAACATGGTCTCTTTATGTTTTCCAGGATGGTCTCAAGTTCCTTGGCTCAAATGATCTTCCTGCCTCAGCCTCCTCAAGTGTTGGGATTATAGGCATGAGCCACCATGCCTGGCCTGAAATTCTTTCTTTTGCTTGGTCCAGTCTATTGATAAAGCTTTCAGTTATATTTTGAAATTTCTTAAGTAAACCTTTTTCAGTCCCAGAAGCTCTGATTGATTTCTTTTAAAGATCTTTACCTCTTCTTTTATTTGCTGGATTTCCTTTGAAGTGTGTTAGTATTGATTTTCAATCGTGTCTTGGATCTCTTTGAGTTTCCTTGCAACCCATGCTTTGAGTTGTCATTTCTGAGTGTCTTTTTTGGTTGAGGACCATTGCTGGAGAGCTAGTGTGATCCTTTTGTGGTGACACTACATTCAGATTTTTCATGGTGCCAGTATTCTTGCACTGGTTTCTTCCCATCTGGAGACACTGGCACTACTAATTTGTGTGATTATTTTCATACTGGTAGGATTTTTTCTTTCTTTTCTTACAATGTTTTTTTCTTCTTTCCCTTTTCCCTTCTCCTTAGAGGGTGTGAGTGGAAATAATGCTGTGTAGAGTCTTTTGGCTTTGTTTTTATAGTCCTATGCACTTCAGTTGGCAGGTTTTATATTGGGCTGTGTAGTTTGTCCTATAAACCAGTAGAAGGCACTTATGGGTAAGAGCCAGGTGTTGCCAGTGTGACTGGGTATATATTTGATCCTTGTTTACTGGGAGCAGCTCTCTGTTGCCTCAGGCAGTGGGCTGATTTGTGGATTGTATAGTGGTCCGAGTTTCCTGCTTAGCCCTGAGGGGGCAGAGGGCAAGATATGTAGGGCTGGGCTGGGCACTTTCACCGCCAGGTCCTCCAATGGCAAGCACAAGCATCAGTGCATAGGGAGACTCCAATGGGTAGTCACCAAGCTCCCAGAGGTGTACCTGGATGTGGTGCTGGGAGACCTCCTTGGCCCTAAGTTCTCTGCACAGGGATGGGCGGCAGCTTAAATTCCTAATCCTGAAGAGTAGGTGCTTCAGATGACTGGACATCTGCCTGGGCATGAAGTGGAGAGGGTCCCCCTGACCCCACCACCACTAAGATGTCTGCGGAGGAGGGTTGGGGTGATCTAAGCTGCTGAACCAGGCAAGCAGGTGCTCTGAATGCCTGGAGATATGCCTGGGCATGAAGCAGGGAGGGCCTCCCCGTACCCAGATCTCTTCATAGGAAGAGTGGCATGGCCCAAGATGCCAGTTTGGGCAAACAGGTACTTTGAATATCTGAAGATCTTCATGGGCAATGGAGTGGAAGGGCCCTGTTGCACCATAATCTATCTACAGAAGGATGGAGCAGTCCAGGCTGCTGATCCAGGTGAGTGGGTGCTCTGAATGCCTGGGAGATCTGTCTGAGTATGAAGCAGAGAGGGCCTCCCTACACTAGGATCTCTGCACAGGAAGGGTGAGGCAGATCAGACTGCTGATTCAGGTGAGCAGATGCTCTGAATGCCTGGGAGATCTGTCTGAGTGTGAAGCAGAGAGGGCCTCTCTACACTAGGATCTCTGCACAGGAAGGGTAAGGCAGATCAGGCTTCTGATTCAGGTGAGCAGATGCTCTGAATGCCTGGAGATTTGCCTGGGCCTGGAGCAGAGAGGGCCCCCCTGCACAGAATCTCTGTACAGGAAAAGTGGGGCAACTCAATCTGCTAGTCCATGTGAGCAGGTGCATCAGATACCTGGATATCTGTCTCCATGTGGAGTGGAGAGGGCCCCACTGTACCACAATCTATGCACAGGAAGGGTAAGGCAGCTCAGACTGTGGATGCAGGTGAGGGAGTGCTCTGAATACCTCTAGATCTGCCTACATGTGGAGCAGAGAGGCCTCCCCTGTGCCATAATCTATACCCATGAAGGGTGAGGTGGTTCAGCTTGCTTGTCCAGGCAAACAGTTGCCCCAAATGCCTGGATTTTTGCCAGGGAGTAGAGCAGAGAGGGCCCTGCTGCACCACATTCTCAGAGGAACAGGCTGTGGCAACCAGCCATGACACATGCAGACCAGTTCCAGGTTGCCAACCTGGATCTGGCCCCAAATCTGGTTGTCCAGGAGAAACTACAGCCATAGCAGCTCTCCTCTCATTCTAGACCTCCAGTGGAGGAGAGCACAATCCCAGCACCTAGTGCTGAGGCACTAACTACAGTGTGGCTGTGAAGACCCCTGTCCTGCTCCAGAGCCAGATGCCTATGTGACCATGCTGCTGGGTTGCCAAAGAATGGTTGACTTGTATGCAACCACATTTAAAATGGTGTTCTGTTCTCCATCCTGGGTCTGGGAAATGCCAGTAGCTTTTCCCAGTGTCTGTCCCTCACAGCATCTCCAAACCAGCCTGTCCCCAAGTTAGATCCAGGTCTTGGAAGAAACAAAGTACTCTTTCTTGACCTGGGTTGCTCAGATCCCCAGTGGAAAAGTGAGTCACAGAGGGAGGCTTTCTGACTGTCTTGCATACTTGGGCTTCCCTCACTTTTATCAATTGGATGCCATCATAGGGGCTGTTTGTGTTTGTGTGTCTTCCTTGGATCTGGGGTGTCCTTCACGATTCCAGTGGATTCCTGTTTTCCTTTGTGAATTAAAGCTCTCAGAGTTGACCTTTGTACACTATATTGCTATTTCCAAGAGAATGAGGCCCACTAAAAGCCTCTAATCTGCCATCTTGGAAATAAAAAAGGATTTAGAATATAATCTTAATTGAGAAAGCAGTGGCAGGGTTTGAGAGGATTGACTCCAATTTTGAAAGTTCTGTTTGTGGGTAAGATGCATCAAACAGCATCACATGCTATAGAGAAATCTTTTGGCAAGAAATAATTAATTGATGTGGCAAACTTCGTTGTTGTCTGATTTTAAGAAATTCCCACAGCTACCCCAACAGTTTGCTACCACCACACTGATCAGGAAGAAGTTATTAACATAGAGGCAATACTCTCCACCAGCAAAAAGATTTTGACTCGTTGTAGGCTCAGATGATCATTGGCATTTTTAGCAATAAAGTGTTTAAAATCTTTTTTATTTTTGATTTTTATGGGTACATAGTAGGTGTATATATTGGATACATGAGATATTTTGATACAGGCATATAATGCATAACAGTCATCAGGGAATAGTGGGTATCCTTCACCTCAAACATTATTTTTATGTTAAGGTATATATATATTTTTTCAGACATAATGCTATTATATATGTAATAGACTACAGTATAGTGTAAACATTTCTATGTCCTGGGAAAACAAACATTTTTGTGTTATTTGCTTTATTGTGGTATTTGCTTTATTGTTGTGGTCTGAAACCGAACCTGCAGTATCTCTGAGATATGCCTATATGTCTTTCCTGTGACTACTTTTAGTATTTTTTCTCTATACAAAATTTATACCTATACAAATTGCTGATGTTCAGCAATTTTATCATAATATATCTTGGCTCTCTCTCTCGCCTTCTCTCTCTCTCTTTGTGTTTTATCTTTTCAAATTTATTGAATTTGATGCATCTGTGTGGGTTTATGGTTTGCATAAAATTTGGAAAATGTTTCTCCTTATTTCCCTCCTTCCTTGCCTTACTTTTCTTTCCTTACTTCCCATCCCGTTTGTTTGTTTTTCATGTGGGACTCAGGCTTTTTGTTTCTTCCTTTATTTAAATAACATTTTTTCCTTTTCAAATGATTCATCTTTTGTGCTGCACTGTCTAATCTCCTTTTAATCTTATTCAACACAAATTTTGTTTCAGATATATATATTTTTTAGCAGATAAAGGTGTGTTTTATTTTAATGATTGATCTGTATAATCACCAAGACCACTATGTACAGGCAAGAAAAGGGAAGCTTTATTTCCTCGTCTCTTTCTCCTTGGACAAAGTCTTGATGCTCTCTTCCCTCTTTGCCTGGAGGCGCTCTTCATGATACTTGCATGCTTCCTTGATCTTAGACCAGCAGGCCTCTGCCTGGTCAGCCAGGAGCATCTTGTGGGCCTGTGTGCCTTCAGCGGGTAGATGTGTTCCATGAGAATCTGCCTGTTTTTGAACACACTCCCTTTTACCTTCAGGTACAGGCTGTGATACATGTGGCGATCAGTCTTTTTAGATTCACAGTATCTTTGAGCAGCTGACGCAGAATTCCTGTTCTCCTCACGCAAGTTATCTTCTCTGGCATTTGAGCATTGGCTGTACCCTTTTTGCTTACCTGTGTCCAGGTACCTGCCCTTCTGGCAGGCCAAGGTGCTTTTCTGGCAGTGAGCCCAGGAACGGACAGTCACAGACTTACGGATAATCAGCCCATCTTTGATCAGCTTCTGGATGTGCTGACAGGAGTTGGCATGGCAGATTTCATTGGTCTCATTGGTGTCCGGCCAGATCTTTTTGCCACAGCAGAGGATGCTAGAGGCAAGCCTCTTCTGAAGCCTTGAACATACTCACAGCTTCTGCTGCAGCAACAAAAGCAAATATTTTATCTTTTATCTGTTAAATTTCCATTTATCTTTCCCTCACCTTCCATTTCCTTTAACATCTGTGAGTATGTGAAAGTATATTCGTAAGAGCTTTTTATAAGATATTTATCAATTTCACCGCTCTGTTGTTTCTGGGTCTGTTTTATTGGCTAATTTTTCTCTTTATGAGTTATAGTTCCTGGTTACTCATAGGTTTAATAATTTTTGATTGATTTTTTTGACATTGTTGATTTTACGTTTGTGAATGTCGAATTTTGTTTTGCTTAAGAAGTTACGGACTCGTTCTGGTAGGCAGTTAAGTAAGTTGTCTTGTGGTTTGGCTTGATGCTTTTGAGGTTAGTTTTTAAGCTACTCTAGGGAGAATCTGGAATATCCTTTATCTTTTGGTAATATTATCTCCTTTCTAAAATAATGCTGTTCTGAGTTCTTTTCTGAGTGACCTTTATATTCATGGATTTCTTTCAACTCTGGATAGTGGGAAAGATTCCCTGCCTTGTGATATGTCTGGGAATTTTGCTTCTTATTGCTCCCTGATTGTTTTTTTCCCCTTAAGAAACTGGTTTTGCTGGGCTTTGAGGAATGTTTTGTAAGCTTGCGCAGACTGGCATTTCATGGAAACCTCTAGGTACATTGCTGAACCTTTTCTCTGCATAGCTCCCTTCTCCTGATACTCTGTAATGGAAGTTCTATTTGCCTTGATTCCTCACCAAACTCTAAGCTCTATTTCTTCAACTCAGCAAAATTGCTTAGTTCTGTTTGAATTCTTCTTTTCCTGTGCTACAGTCTGATGACATAGTCTCTAGATCTAAAGCCTGGGTGATGGCAGGGCTCATCTTATTTCTTCTCCTTCTCTTGGGGACCTCAGTATATCCAGTTCTGGAATACCTGATAGCCAGCATCTGAAAACAGTTTCTTATATTTTGTTGAGTTTTGTAGCTATTTACAGCTGACAGATAATTCTGCTTCCTGTCACACCTGGTGGCTAGAAGTGGAAGTTCTACAATGGATACTTAAAACTTTGAAGCTGCTTGAACTTTTGGTAGCTTTTGATGTAGCCAGATATTACCTTCTTGTGCTTCTTGACCTCATTTCTTAAATATTGATGTTTCCTTGATATGTGTTTTGTGTTTGACTCTTATTTTTTCTTAGACATTTTCTTGATGATTTTGTCTCTTCTGAAGGCTTTGAGCTATGTGCTGATGACACCAAGAATTTTATTTCTAGTTCAAATCTCTCCTGAGAGTTGTAAATCCAGTTGCTTACTGGAAATCTACTTTTAGATGACTAGAACTGAGTCCATCTTGTTCCCCTCCAGACTGTTTTTTTTTTCCTGTGTTTCCTACCTTAGTAAATGGCATTACCGTCCACTCATTTGCAAAAACAAAATAATGACATTTTTTGTATGCAGAAAATCAAATAGACAGCACAATTAAAAATAAGTGAAGTCAAAATCCAAATGAAAATGTTTTTAATTTCAAAAAAAGGGCTAGTTTCCTTTGTATACAGATAAGAAAAGGGCTGAAAACCCAGTGGAAAAATGATTAAAGAACAAGTAGGTGATTTTAGTTTCTTAATCATATTGAAAAGATGGTCAGCTTCACTCATAATACAAGTTAAGTGTACACTGAGCTAATAAGTTTTCGTCACAGATTGGCTAAAATCCAAATAATTTCATTAAATACCCTATTGGTGAAACTGTGGGAAAGAAGGGCTCTAATATATTGCTTGTTGGAGAATAAATTGGTACAAACTCTATGAAGGACAACTTGCCGAAATCAGTATATGTGTATATATATTTATGGAACATACAAGTATAATAGGTAAAATGTACCATAATGTAATCAATAATTTAAATAATTACCATATAGTTATTATAATAGTGATCTTATGTTATACTACATTATTAAAATTATATTATTACATGATTATATACTTATTTGTCAGTATATCTACTTTTATGTTGATGTGTGTATGAATGTGTCTGTATTCTCAGTTTCATTTCTGGGAATTTATTCCACATATATTCTAGCACATGTATTAATTGACTTATACATAAGGTTACTCATTGCTGCATTGTTTATCGTATCAAAAGAGAACCTGGATGTCCATAAGCAAAAGACTGGGCAAGTAAGATATGCTATATCTCTGTAATTGAATAGGATGCAGCTGTAAAAAAGAACAGTGATGCTTTATACAGGTTGAGAATTCCTTATCTGAGATGCTTGGGACCAAAAGTGTTTCAGATATCTGAATTTTTTTTTTTTTTGTATTTTGGAGTATTTGCATATACATAATGAGATATCTTGGGGCTGGGACCCAAGGCCAAACATGAAATTTGTTTTGTATCTGCATTATACGCATAGCCTGTAGGTAATGTTATACAATATTTTAAGTAATTTTCTGCATGAAACAAAGTTTGCATACATTGAACCATCAGAAAGCAAAGGTGTCACTATCTCAGCCACCCATGTGGACAGTCTGTGGGGTTATTGGGCATCACCATCATTTCTGACTCTGAATTTACATGCTACTGATAAGAAATCATTTTCTTATACTTGCTCATGCATAAGTACTTAACTGTAAAAAACATGGCATAATATTAATACAGTGGAAAAAAAATATGTTCAGGGTAATGAAGCAGCACAGTAGCATTACCAGAATACCTGTATCAGCTTTTAAACAACAGGAACAACAAACAACGGCAGGCTTTTAGTTTTCACTTATGATGCTAATTTTTGATTGAAAGGTTACTATGTGGGTTTTTTGTTTTTTTGTTTTGTTTTTTTTAGGTGAGAAGAAACATCAGAAGCAGCTGAGGGACCAGGAAATAGGTCCGCTAGGGATAAGGAAACATTCTGCTGGATGGCTTTTTAAAATGTTTCCTCTAGAATCACCTGCCTCATTAACAATGGCTTTTGTCTTAGAAGTCTCTCTTTGATGTTATAAACTGACTTGATTTCTTGTTTTGTTAAGAATGCAGGCCGGGTGCGGTGGCTCAAGCCTGTAATCCCAGCACTTTGGGAGGCTGAGACGGGCGGATCACGAGGTCAGGAGATCGAGACCATCCTGGCTAATACCGTGAAACCCCGTCTCTAATAGAAAATACAAAAAACTAGCCGGGTGACGAGGCGGGCGCCTGTAGTCCCAGCTACTCGGGAGGCTGAGACAGGAGAATGGCGTGAACCCGGGAGGCGGAGCTTGCAGTGAGCTGAGATCCGGCCACTGCACTCCAGCCTGGGCGGCAGAGCAAGACTCCGTCTCAAAAAAAAAAAAAAGAATGCATTCTACTTTAGTCCTAAAATAACCGCATCACACCATGTTGTCTTCTGGCACTTTTTCTGCAATGTTAACATCTTCTTCATTGTTACTGCTACTACTACCATAACCTTGATTCAGAACCATTTCTGCTATTTCTTTTTTCTTTTTTTGAGATAGGGTCTGACTCTGCCACCCAGGCTGGAGTGCCATGGCGTGATCTCAGCTCACTGCAACCTCCACCTCCTAGGCTCAGTCTCCCAAGTAGCTGGGACCACAGGCATGTGCCACCATGCCCACCAAACATTTGGTAGTTTTTAATAGAGACAGGGTTTCGCTGTTTGCCCAGGCTGGTCTCGAACTCCTTAGCTCAAGTGATACGCCTCCCTTGGCCTCCCAAAGTGCTGGAATACAGGCATGAGCCACTGCGCCCCGCCCATTTCTGCTATTTTACCATTGGTCAATGAATGAGCAACTGTAGACTCACTATCAATGTTAAAAACTTATTTGATATCCATTTCTTCCAACTTACTGACAGACTCTGAAGGTATGTTTTTTTGCATATGTAAGAAAGTCAAACATCTTTTTATTTTTATTTATTATTGTTTTTTAAATTTTTAATTTTATTTTTTTGAGACGGAGTCTTGCTGTGTTGCCCAGGCTGGAGTGCAGAGGCGCAATGTCGGCTCACTGCAAGCTCCGTCTCCCGGGTTCATGCCATTCTCCTGCCTCAGCCTCCCAAGTAGGTGGCACTACAGGCGCCCACCACCATGCCCGGCTTATTTTTTGTATTTTTAGGAGAGATGAGGTTTCACCATTTTAGCCAGGATGGTCTCGATCTCCTGGTGATCCACCAGTCTTGGCCTCCCAAAGTGCTGGGATTATAGTCATGAGCCACTGCGCCTGGCCTTTTTTTTTTTTTTTTTTTTTTTTTTATCTTGACATACAGGATCCTTCAAAGTCACTGCCTTGTTCATCAGCATTACTGAACATAGTTGCAAGCTAGAGATTGTGTCAGGTATGCACAACTGTGTCTTTAAATACTGTGTTCCAGTCATTGACAATAGCATATACAACATTCTAAATGCTAAACTGCTTTTGAAAACCTTACACGCTCATATGTCTGTTCACTGCTGCAGATAGGCTGTTCAAGAAAGTGTTTTTATATTTATTCTTTATTGATCTGAGGATACCCTGCTCACTTGCTGAATTAATGAAGTCACATTTGGGGGAAAGTACATGGAATAAACATTATTTTTAATGAGATTTTTCAGCTGGAGGATGAGCAGAACAGTTGTCAAGGAATAACAAAATCTTGTAGTCATCATCCAGTCCAGCTTCCCTGCAGCAAACCCGAACCACTGCTACAAAATGTTTGTGAAACCAATCAGAAAAGATGTCCCTGGTGACCCATGCCTTTTTGTTAGTCTAATAATGAACCCAGTCTTTCCCACACAGCAGGTTTACACTTAGTGTGCCTTCTGTATTAGCACCTCCCAGCACAGTTACTCTGTCCATGGCATTCTTATCCTATAGGGGCTGTAGTCAGAGTCTTTCTGGGGAACTAACACCAAACTGTGATGTTTCATCAGCATTATAGACTTGTTCTAGTGTCAGATTTTCATCAGTGATGGCCTTGGCAAACTTGTCAATGAATTTTTCTGCTTTTTCATGATCAGCAGTTGCTTTATCACCACAAATCTTTAAAAATTTAATATTGTGTCTTAAATTTCTGCAATCAGCCTGTTGAATATTCATAGTTCCCTTCAATTTTCAGTTCATTGTGATATATCTTTGCTTGTTTCATGAGCACCATACCATTAAGTAGTATGTTTTCTCTGCCATGCTGACAGATTTACTCTTTCAGTATACATTTGAGATCTTCATTTTGGTTTTCTGCAATTAAAAAAAATTTTTCATTAACTTCTGTTCATTGACACTTCAGCATAGAACTTCAACAATTTATCCTTCTGTTTCTTCAGATTGTTTATGGTGGTCATTCCAACACCATGCTCTTTTGTAAGACATTTCCCACACTGCTGTCCAGTTTAGCCAGCAGCTTGACTTTTTGTGCTAGAGATAAGCATAAATGCTTCCTGTTTTTCTGTCACTTACTCAGATTTTCAACATTGTCTTTATGCCACAAAGCAGAGAATAAGAAAAAAAAAATCCCACAGTGAGTAATGCACAGTCTTGGCTCCATGTGGGGCATCGTGGGGAACCTGTCATTGGTGCATCTGGCCTGTACCTGTGCCGTTTTATTACCCTTCTTTGGATGTGCTTAGGTGGGAGAATCTGTGCATGCATGGAAAAGATATGTCGGAGCTGAAGCGGGCTGGGGAGGATCTTTTTTCCTTAAATTGTGTTATGTGCTTACAGTTTGACTGTGACTCATTACATGAGGTCAGGTGGGGAATTTTCCATTGTCAGTATCATGTTGGTGCTCCAAAAATTTCAGATCTTGGAGCATTTTGGATTTGAGATTTTTGGATTATGGATGGTTAACCTGTATGGAAAGCTCTCTAACATAGTTTTGTCAAGTGGAAACAGTAGACAACATAACAATATTTATAAAGAAGGGTGTGTATGTGCTTCTTATATATTCAAAGAGGAGGAATTAAGAATATGTATTCATATTTGTGTAAAGGTTTCACAAAAACTAATAAAAGTGATTATTTTTGGAGGTGTTGCTGGGCACATGAGGAACAGGGCTTGAAAGGAGAACGTTTACTATATATGTTTTAATATTGTTATAGTCTTCTGAATATATTAAAATAAAATTAAAAACTTTGTAAAATTTTAAAAATTAAAAATTTTGTAAAAGGTCTTTAAAGAAAATATTTTCTTTCTTCTTTCTTTTTTAAATCAGTAAACTAAAAAAGCTGAGTGAAGACAGTTTGACTAAGCAGCCTGAAGAAGTTTTTGATGTATTAGAGAAGCTTGGAGAAGGGTAAGTACAAAAAATATGAAAGCATCTAAATAATTTCAGAACAATTTTTTTTTTTTTTTTTTTGAGAAGGAGTCTCGCTGTGCCGCCCAGGCTGGAGTGCAGTGGCCGGATCTCAGCTCACTGCAAGCTCTGCCTCCCGGGTTTATGCCATTCTCCTGCCTCAGCCTCCCGAGTAGCTGGGACTGCAGGTGCCCACCACCTCGCCTGGCTAGTTTTTTTGTATTTTTTAGTAGAGACAGAGTTTCACTGGGTTAGCCAGGATGGTCTCGATCTCCTGACCTTGTGATCTGCCTGTCTCGGCCTCCCAAAGTGCTGGGATTACAGGCTTGAGCCACCGCGCCCGGCCTAATTTCAGAACAATTTAAAAAATATTATATGATATTAATCTTTCAACTAGAGTATATTTGTATGAATTGAATAGTATTTAGTAGTAATTAAATTTGGCAGGTGATACTGAATTTTAAAGATTAGTTTGTGCTAAATCTGGTAATAGTGTTTTTTCAGAGAAAGTAGGCCATATATATAAGCGAAAAGCAAGAAATGTGCTGTGAAATGATTTTCAAGAGATTTGTTAGTTCATCCCTTATGGCATTCTTATTATATGCTTGAAGGTTTTGACTTTGTTAGGCAAGCGAACATAAGGCCATCCTTTTAGATCTTGGGGCTCATTTTATTTTGGAAAGGGTAAGTAGTTGATATTACAAGAATATCTTAGTGAGGAAAACAGTTTGTATAGGCAGAAGAATAGTTGACATGGTTTCAAAATAATAGTAGAGAAACATGTCTTGGCTTGAGCAGAGAGAAAGATAGGGAGCATTTAATGGAATGACAAAGTATAGGAGAATTTCCAAAATAATAAAGGCACAAAACAGAATTAAAAGAAGCTTATAGATCAGCAAGAACAAAGACAAGGAAATAGAGAAAATAAAAAGGTAAAATAATAAGGTAGGCCAGGTGCGGTGGCTCACGCCTGTAATCTCAGCACTTTGGGAGGCTGAAGTGGGTGGATCACTTGAGGTCGGGAGTTCGAGACTAGCCTGACCAACATGGAAAAACCCCATCTCTACTAAAAATACAAAATTAGCTGGGTGTGGTAGCAGGCGCCTGTAATCGCAGCTACTCAGGAAGCTGAGGCAGGAGAATCACTTGAACCTGGAAGGTGAAGGTTGCGGTGAGCCAAGATCACGTCATTGCACTCCAGCCTGGGCAACACAAGTGAAGCTCCATCTCAAAAAAAAGAAAAATAATAATAATAATAATAAGCTAAACATGATGGAAAGAATAAAATCAAGTGTATTTTTCAGTAAATGTTAATTCTCCCATTAAAAGACAAATTGTTAGAGTAAGTGAGTATGTGAAACCTACCTATATTTTGTTTATAGGAGATGCAAGTAAAACAAATAATGGAAATATAAGGCTATTTATTTATTATTAATAGAGATGGGATCTTGCTATGTTACCCAGGCTGGTCTTCAACTCCTGGCCTCAAGTGATCCTCCTTCTTGGCCTCCCAAATTGTTAGGATTATAGATGTGGGCCACTGTGCATAGCTTATAAGGATATTTCTTATAAAAAATATTATGTAAGAGATGAATGTACAAATAAAAAAACAAAGTAATAGTAGCAATTTTTATATTAGATACATTAAAGTTTAAAAGATTTCAACTAAATAAAGAGGTATATTAGGTAGCGATGTCAAAGACAATTTATAACAAAACATGTCAGACAACATGGCAGCTAAATTTATGACAGAAAAGCTATTAGTGATGTCAGAGGCATCTAATAAAAGTATAATTGTATGGGAGATTTCAGTGTATCTCTTTTAGAATTGGACAGATATAATAGAAAAAAGAGAAAGGACATAGAGGGAGTTAACATGATGATGAATAAACTTAATTTTATAGAAATGTAAATATATATAAAGTAAAAATATATAAAGTACCTGTATGTCTATCTAACTATACATATATATTTCTTGCAGACCTGCTTTTTTGGTATATGTTCAAGGACCATTGATAAAAGAAAAGTTACAAATTCTAAAAAATAAGGGATTTTTACTGGTCACATTTTCTGATTGTATTAAGCTGTTCTTGTGTTGTTATAAGAAAAATACCTGAGGCTGGGTAATTTATAAAGAAAAACTTAATTGGCTCACAGTTCTGCAGACACTACAAAAAGCACGGTGCCAGCATCTGCTTCTGGTGAGGGCTTCAGGAAGGTTACAGTCATGGAAGAAGGCAGAGGGGGAGCAGATGTCTCACATGGTGAGAGCAGGAGCAAGATAGGGCAGGGGAGGTACCAGAGTTTTATTTTTTTTATTTTTAAATTTTTTTGAGACAGAGTTTCTCTCTCGTCATCCAGCCTGGAGTACAATGGCATGATCTTGGCTCACTGCAACTTCCTCCTGGGTTCACGGGATTCTCTTGCCTCAACCTCCTGAGTAGCTGGGATTACAGGCGCCTGCCACCATGCCCAGCTAATTTTCATATTTTTAGTAGAGATGAGGTTTCACAATATTGGCCAGGCTGGTCTTGAACTCCTGACCTCAGGTGATCTGCCCACCTCGGCCTTCCAGTGTTGGGATGACAGGCATAAGCCACTGCACCCGGCCTGTCACACCGTTTTAAACAAGCACATCCTGTGAGAACTCACTTACCATCTCAAGGACACCAACAAGCCATGAGGAAGCTGCCCCTATGACCCAAACGTCTCCTAACAGGTTCCACTTCCAACATTGGGGATTACATTTCTCTTTTTTTTGAGATGGAGTCTCACTCTGTCACCCAGGCTGGAGTGCAGTGGCCGGATCTCAGCTCACTGCAAGCTCTGCCTCCCGGGTTCACGCCATTCTCCTGCCTCAGCCTTCCGAGTAGCTGGGACTATAGGCGCCTGCCACCTCGCCCGGCTAGTTTTTTGTATTTTTTTAGTAGAGATGGGGTTTCACCGTGTTAGCCAGGATGGTCTCGATGTCCTGACCTCGTGATCCGCCCATCTCGGCCTCCCAAAGTGCTGGGATTACAGGCTTGAGCCACCGCACCCGGCTGGGGATTACATTTCAAAATGAGTTTTGGAGGGGACAAATATGCAAACCATATCACTGATTATACTCACTAAATTAGACATAAGTAGTTATAATATGACAAAATCCACACCAACTGGAAATTAGGAAACATAATGTGAAGTAACTTGTTGATTGAAGAGGATATTATAAATTACGAAACACTGAAAAGGAGAACACATTGTGCCAGTATCTGTGGAATACAGCAAAACTAATTAAGAGAAAAGTTTTAGTTCCAAATTCATTCATTACTAAAGAAGAAAGGCAAAAAATAAACTTAGTGCTTAAAGAACTTAGAAAGATTATGAAACATACCAAAAGAAACTGAAGATTGAATTAAAGAAAAAGCTGAAATTAATGAGATAGAAAAAAAATTAGAAAGGAAAAATATGAAGCAGGCGCAGTGGCTTACGTGCTGTAATCCCAGCATTTTGGGAGGCCGAGGTGGGGGGATCACTTGAGGTCTGGAGTTTGAGACCAGCTTGACCAATATGGTGAAACCCCATCTCTACTAAAAATACAAAAATTAGCTGAGCGTGATGGCATGTGCCTGTAATCCCAGCTACTTGGAAGGCTGAGACAGGAGAATTGCTTGAACCCAGGAGGTGTAGGTTGCAGTGAGTCAAGATTGTGCCACTGCACTCCAACCTGGGTGACAGAGCGTGACTCTGTCTCAAAAAAAAAAAAAAGGTAAATATATATATGTTTATACATACATAAGCTTTCGAAGAGATCAGTAAAATAGTTAAACCTCTTACAATGTTGAGTAAAGAAAATAGAGCGAAAATACAGCTGATCTGGAATAAGAAGGAAGATACAGCCAGTGATAGAGAAATGATTAACTGTTAATTATAAAGGTACCAACTCACAGCATATTATTTACAATAGCCAAAATGTGGAAACAACTCAAATGTCCATCTACTATCCCAGATGAATAAACAAAATGTGATATGTCTGTACAAGTGACTTTTTAGCCATGAAAAGGAGTGAAGTACTGGTACATGTTACAGTGTAGTTGGATTTACAAAATATTATGCTAAGTGAAGGAGGGAAGCCAGATATAAAAGGTCACATATTGTATGATTTCATTTATATGAAGTATCTAGAATAGATAAATCTATAGAGACAGAAAGCAGATTCTATATATTTTGGAACATACAGATAACGTTTACACAGCACTGTGAACCCACTAAATGCCATTGAATAGTACACTTTAAAATAGTGAATTTTATGTTGTATGTATTTCACCTCCTCCCCTCCAGAAAGGTTCCAAGTATGTTTTATACACTGTTCAAAGGACAGTTAATGATAGCTTTTTTTTAAAAAAATGAAGGTGGTGTAACTTTAATATTGATATCCAGATGTACAATAAAAGAAAACTGTAATTCAGCCTTGCTTTGTTACTCATTATGGTAACTGTTCCCACCTTGTCTCAGGTGAATAGATGTTGCCACTTCTCTTGTGTTGGGATCCTGTTATCTATTAAACTCAAGGAGCCAGTTTCACTGTTGGCATATTTGTCATCTTTCCCCTGCACTAATAGAGCTTTGATTGATGATGGTATCCTCTGGACGCTTTTTGAAAACATAGTTAGGGAGTATGTGAGCATGGCACATATAATATATATCCATTCTAGTATCCCATTTCCTTGAGCCTTTGATATGCTTCCTTTGGTGTGTACTGAGGCTCACTTAGCATCTCACTTAATATGGGCCACTGTTGAGTCCAGGTTTCAGTTAACTGGCTGAGCAACTGTTAGGGACACCTCCAACTGTTTGAGCTAACACGCTGAGTCTGGAATTTCTGGTCTTTCATCCATAGCAATACATTTCTTCCTCTCTGGAAATCTTAGAATTTGCTCTCACACATATTCTTTAGGGTTCTGATAAAAATTGGCAAAACCTTGCAGCTTTTTTAGTGTGAATAGTAACTGCTTGGGTTAAATTTTATACTTGTCTCCCTGGTATCTATGGAGTTGAGTATAACTTTGGGTCTGGAAGCAATGAGAAGTGGTGGTGGAGTGGTCTGGAGGACCACTCCATTCTCCTGAAAAGTGACTGCCTCAGGAGGTGGAGTCTTCAGGCATTGTAAAGTTAATTTTCTCAGACAGGAGGGCAGAGTTGCTTTTGGTAGCAAGGGAGGCTTGATAGGATTTGGGGATTCAAGGTACTCAGATTAATGAGAATCTATCTAAATGTCCTAATACCAGTTCTCTAGGTACTTCTCTTTACTGTTACATGCCTTAACTTTAACATAACTTTAATATAACAGACCTGGTGCTGATGTGAATTCAACTTACAATGTAATTCGGCCTCCAGTAAGACTATACCTAGAGTTTGTTTTTCAGAAATCTCAACCCTGTTTCTGTAAGAATTAAGAAATTCAGAAATTTTCTGATTCTCTTAGTCTTGAGCTGGACATTTAAGCCTTTAGCTTGCTGTGTTTGTTCTATAACTTTTCCAGTGCAGGCAGAGGCAGCAGCCCATTCAATAGTCCTTATACTTTATTTTCACCATACATTGTATTGATTCAGCTACTTGGTCTTTTAAAGCTTTGCTTAGACTCCAGGCAACTAAGGGTGATAATTTAAATAACTGTTTGCCACTGAATGCCATAGACCATCAGTGTTCTATTTGTTACTTGTATTGAAATCATTACTATCTACACATCTGTATTAGTCTGTTTTCACGCTGCTGGTAAAGACATACCCGGGACTGGGCAATTTACGAAAGAAAGAAGTTTAATCGACTTACAGTTCCACGTGGCTAGGGAGGCCTCACAATCACGACGGAAGGCAAGGAAGATCAGCTCACATCGTACATGGATGGCAGTGGGCAAAGAGAGAGCTTATGCAGACAAACTCCCATTTTTAAAACCATCAGATCTCCTTGTGAGACCCATTCACTATCATGAGAACAGCATGGGAAAGATCTGCCCCCGTGATTCAGTGATTTCCCACTGAATCCCTACCACAACACGTGGGAATTATGGGAGCTACAAAATGAGATTTGGGTGGGAACACAGCCAAACCATATCAACATCTAAGAAAGAAGTAATTCAAGATTATCATCTTTAAGATTCTTTCCCTTGGAACCACTTCCCTATACCAAAAACTATATTGCTATCAGGGTATAGTCAGGAAAGAGAAGCTACTCTGTGTACTCTAGATATAAAGAGTTTAGTAATAAAGTTAGGAGCTCAAATGAATTGTGGAGGGGCCAGGTATGCAAAGCTCATGAAAACTGTTGCCGAAGGTTGAAGGTCGAAGTCAGCATTGAAGATCTCAGCCTGAAGCACTGAAGTGGGTGTTTCTCAAAAGCTCTCTGGGGATCTGCTGGAATCCTGCAGTATTGAGAAACTCCCACCAACTACCTCAGTCTGCAGCAGTGGTGGCTGTCGGAAGCTCAGCAGGAAGCCGCTGTGCACTGTATATCTGTCAGTCCATCTGCTACAACTATATCTGGAGAAAGAATGGTTTCTCCTTTTTGCATTCACATATGCATGTTCTTCCCACTGGCAGACTTTTAATGAGGAACCATTCAGGGAAAGGATTCTGGGAAATGGGAATTGCAGCTTCTCTTTTGTAATGCTGAGGAGTCCTTAGAAAGGAGTGATGGTGTTGCTTAATTGACAGTAGATGATCTAGCACTGAATTCTGTGTTAGCTTTTGAAGGAACATACACACATACGGCTTTCAAGGGGAGATACACACACATACATTCCCCCACACCCAGCCCAATGTGACTTTGGGTACCAAGCCAAATTAAATTACTTCAGAGAGCCCAAAGAAATAGAGGAGAGGATAAAATAAATTGTATTGAAGTAGTCGCTTTATCACTTATTTCTCTCTTTTTCACTTATTTTAAAAGATTATAAATCTGGAAGATCTTCTGTATAGATTTCTAATATTAGGAAACATACAATGTCTTCCATTGGCTTGCTTTTCCTTGTCTTCTGTAGAAAAATATGGTGAGAAAAACATGCTTTTTGGGGTCAGAATGTGTTTGAATTCTGGCCCTACTGGTCTGTTTCTTATCTTTTAATGACAATAATAGTGTTTTTCCTTATGATTGTGAGGGTTGAATTTCATAATGCATGTAAAACACCTAGCACAGGACCTGGTTTATAGTAAGAACTCAGTACATAGTAGTGTTTAACCTCGTTTTTAAATTCATACTAAGATACAAATGGCTTCTTCCTTTTTTGGTTTTGTTTTTTAAAACGCTTGAATATTCAGTTGTCAAAGTTTCAGTAGTTGTAGCAGAGACAGGTTTTGGGCAAGTGACTTAGACCCTGTTCCTCATTTTATTTACCTGTGAGCATGTAGTTTTTCTCTTGAGGAAAAGGTAGTGAAAGGAACTTTTTAAAAAGACACCTTGGATCTGTAAATCAGGTAGAAGCAGATGGCTGCAGATTCCTTACTTCTCTAACTTTGATGTTAATGTGGTCCCCAGCTGAGAGTTTTAACTGTTAAGGTACTCTGAACAGACTTGTGACTTTTTGATATTCTGGGGGTCATTTTCCTTGAGATCAGCCTTTTCTCCTAATTTGAGACTTTGGCTATTTTTAATGTACATTTCATTATTTTAATTTCCATTTATGTCTTTCTAATGCTGCTTGTTTGAGTTGACCAAACGTAAGTCTGTTTCTTTCATTCATAAGAAAAATAGCTACTCATTATATATTAACTTGATTATTTTAAGTCTATAGTTGAAGCAATAAAGCTAAGATATAATTCATTAACTTTTAAAATTGTTAGTTATTTACTTTGATTTTTTAATCTTTTAAATAGTGTTTTAAACTAAAAAAGACTATCCAGAGAAAACTCATAGACTTTTAACCTTATAGTTATGATGTTTGATAGGAAAAAAATAATGTCTTGGTTTCTTTTAGGTCCTATGGAAGTGTATTTAAAGCAATACACAAGGAATCTGGTCAAGTTGTCGCAATTAAACAAGTACCTGTTGAATCAGATCTTCAGGAAATAATCAAAGAAATTTCCATAATGCAGCAATGTGACAGGTATGAAGAGATTTGATTTCTTTGCTTACCCTTGTTTTGACAAGTTTTGCTAATAACGTATAACAAAATTTATTCTTTGATCATCTGTTTAGTTTTCATTTCTTTTTCTTTTCTTTTTTTTGAGACGGGGTTTTGCTCTTGTTGCCCCGACTGGAGCGCAGTGGTGCAATCTCGGCTCACTACAACCTCCACCTTCTGGGTTCAAGTGATTCTCCTGCTTCAGTCCCCTGAGTATCTGGGATTACAGTCATGTGCCACCATGCCCAGCTAATTTTGTATTTTTAGTAGAGATGGGTTTCTCCATGTTGGTCAGTCAGGTCTCGAACTCCTGACCTCACGTGATCCACCTGCCTTGGCCTCCAAGTGCTGGGATTACAGACGTGAGCCACCACGCCCAGCCTAGTTTTCATTTTCTGACTTCCCACTGTAAGTGAGATTAATCCTTTAAGGCAGATGAGGATGGCTTTGTCAAGTGTCTTTAGGACTTACAGCTCTTTGTAGCTTTTCTGCTTAAAAGCAGAAATGAGACTGGATGTGGTAGATCACACCTGTAATCTCAACCCTTAGAGAGGCCAGAGCATCGAGGGTAAAGGAGCCTAGGAGTTCAAAGCTGCTGAGCAACATAGTGAGACCCTTTCTCTACTAAAAGAGAAAAAATTAGCCAGGTGTGGTGGCTTGGACTTGTAGTCCTAGCTACTTGGGAAACTGAGGTGGGAGGATTGTTTGAGCCCAGGAGTTCAGGGCCACAGTTAGTTATGATTGTAGCACTGCACTACAGCCTGGACATTTTTAGCACAACTTTATGGATGAGAATGAGTTTTTGATGTTAAAGGGATCATTTAGCAGTCTGTATTATATAATCACTTTTACTAATTAAGAAATCATGTTTTATGTAAATCTAATTCATTCAGCAAACATTCACTAAGCATCCCCAGTTGACCCAGTACTGTGCCAGGACCTAAGAATGCCAAAAGAACTGAGCTACCTTTTTCTTTTTGAGGGATCAGTAGTGTAGTTGGGAAGACAAATATATAAATAAATAACTGTAATATAGCACGCTCATTGTACTGACTGGTGCATGGGGTAGTGTGAGAAGAAGAAGGCAGGGCATCTTCCTCATCCAGTAGAGCCAGGAAATCTGGAATGCTGACGAAGAGTTAATTTGGTGAAGAAATGGAGTGATAAGGGAGAGTCAAGGGAATGACAGGTAGAAAGGTAAAAACAGCTCAGTGGGGTGTGCTCATCTGACAAGACTTAGAATTATTAGAATGGCAAGTATGGGACAGAGAACAGAATGAAATGAGGTTGGATAGTTAAATGGAGCTGATGGTGAGAAACGTCTTATGCAGTGTTAAGTAGTGAAGGCTTTATTCTATAAGGAATTCAGAGTGTATAAATTATGACTATGTTTAGCCTAAAGTTACTTAACCACAGAGGAATTTATTATTCTCCCTTAACAAAAGGTCTGCTGGTACAGCAGCAACAAAGGAACAGCCAGGTCTCAGACTTCTTTTCTTGTACTCTGTCATCCTTAGCATATACTTTGTCCTCATGCTTATTATCTCAGGGCTACGACAGGGCTGCTATAGCCCCAGCTTTATGTCTACATTCCAGGCAGGAGGAAGAAAGGAAGAAGCAGGGAAGGGGCTTTCCCAGAAACCTTCAGCTTCAGTTTTATTTGTAAGAATTGTCTCATGTGTGACTTAGAGCTGGTGACAAAGGGTAGTCTGGACACATTGTCTCCCCTTATCAATTCAAGGCCCTGTAATTAGAGATTTATGGAAAGCTTTCTCTCATAACAATACATAGGATCTATAGATTGTAAGCTTCTTGGCTAATGAAGTGATTGCATAATCCTAGAGGAACATTGCTGCTTGGATCTGTTCAATTTTGCTTTTCTTTAGAGTATGCTGTATATTTAAATTATGTTACATATTTTCCATAGCATGTGAAATTCAAGTGGTTGTAGAAAAAAAAAGATACATTCCTCAACTGTGGTTCCCACAATTTGATATAGAATAGGAGATGAGATAGCATAGTGCTCTGCCATCAGGTATGCTTTATACTTGCCTGATGCTAGCATTATTCTGTTATTATGGTTAAAAATAGTTCAGTTATTAGTATTGTACTTTGAGTGTTGTCTAGGAAAGTCAGGGTCTCAAATATTACTATTACATATCTCTTCCCTTAATCTTTGTAAGTCTTGGAACCTGTCAAATCTTGCTCAGATTTCTGCAACAGCATCTTATTTTTCACTTTGTCTTTCATTTTTGCCTCCTCCAACCCATTATCTTTCTTGAAGCTAGAGCGTTTTTTTCTAAAATGCAAATGTAATCAAGCATTCTCTGTTTAAAACCCATGGCTCCGCATTGCCTTGAGAAATCGAGTCTCCGGTCCTTCATGTTCCATCTAGTGCTTACACCTCCCTGAGTTTCTAAGTGTCTGTTTACTTGTATTCTCTATCATCTAAGTCTTAAGTTCCTTGAGTTCGGGGATTGTATTTTACTCAGTGTCCTGGATCCTGCCACATGATGGTTACTCAGATACTAGTGAGTACTTCTATTTAATAATTTCTGTTTGGGCAACTCAACTAGACTATCCAGAGGGAATTACACATTTAACATTCTAAAACCAGTTTTAAACATTCCAGGCAAGCCTTTCAAATTCCTGTGTGTCAAAGGCATCATCATGTACTTAGTCTTTTAGCAAGTCTGAGAATCATCTTTATTCCTTTGTATGATGCTTCTGATGATACTGAGTCTTGTAGATTTTCCTTCTGAAATGTCATCACTATCTTTTTTCTTCTCGTCATTCCTTAAGGAAAGGAACCATATATTTTTCTTCATTAGCACCTGTTCAGTGCCTAGCAGTATACTTTTTGATGAATGAATGAATGAGTGTGGTATGTATGAGGAGTATGAGGAAGAGCATTACAGATTGAGGGAACGCTAGGGAAATCAGGTACTTATTCCTGTTATGCACTTTAGGCTTTTAAAGCGAAAGAAAAGTAAAGAATACAGTGGGAAGGAAATGTGAATAGAATTCTAGAACTTTTGTATCACTTTATAGCAGAATGCCTTGCACATAGTAGGTACTTCTCAAATATTTGTTGAATGAAATAAATGGTGAAACAAATATTGATGAAAATAGTTTCTGCCTTTTAGATTTCACTGTCAAATTCATATTTTAAGTATGAAGTTGTGAAGGATCAAAAATCAGTTAGCTAAAAGATCCTAAAATGCTAAAAGATAGGACAAGTAAAAAATAAATAAGGGCCGGACATGGTGGCTCATACCTGTAATCTCAGCACTTTGGGAGGCCGAGGTGGGTGGATCATCTGAGGTCAGGAGTTCAAAACCAGCCTGGCTAACATGACAAAACTCTGTTTCTACAAAGATACAAAAATTAGCTGGACATGGTGGCAGGTGCCTGTCATTCCAGCTACTAGGAAGGCTGAGGCAGGAGAATCACTTTAACCTGGAAGGCAGAAGTTGCAGTGAGCCAAGATTGCACTACTAAACTCCAGCCTGGGTGACAGAGTGAGACTCTTTCTCAAAAAAAAAAAAAAAGAAAAAGAAAAGCAATTAGGAAATGACAGGGACAAACTTAGATTTTAGCTACCAATAAATAGTATTAATGTAAATGTGTTATTAAGAAATTAGCATAAAAATGATTGGAAGAAAACAGTATGAATTGAAAAATTCCCAAATAATACACTGAAATTTTGGTTAGGGAAAATGAGATATGCATTTCTGAAATTTAGCTATTTTCTTAATACATTCAGCTATTTGTGAATTTGGTAAAATGTCTTGCTTTCTATACTCTATAAAAAGACCAGGGGTGGTGTTTTAATCTTTTTTTTTGTTCTTTTAAGTGAATATTTAATAATAGGCTGAATACTACATGTTGGGATAAATATCTCAGGAAGCCCATCTGCTTTGTTTATTGCTGAATGTGCAATGCCCAGTTCAGTACTAGGTACAAAGTAGACATTTAATAAGTATTTATTAAATGGATAAATCATGGAATGTTATTGCTAGACTCAACTTTTGTGGGTCAGCTAGTTTAGTGTTTTCCAAATCATACCCTGATCTAAGAAGGTACTTTTAGTGGCATTTTCTTCACTGAAGATTGATTAGAATGAGAACCTCATTATTGCTTTTATCTTTTTTATATATGGGACTCTTTTGAAATTTTTATTTGAGGAAAAGTCTTCTAGTGCTAAAGCATATTTAAAAACAGTTTTGCAGATACAGAAAATGAGACCTAGAGCTTTTACGTGAATTGCCCAAGATCACACTGCTAGTTAGTGACTGAGATGCAATAAGAACCCACATTTACCCTACTCTAGGGCCAGTGTTGAAGAAAGCAGTGTCTGTAAAAAAATTCCAACAGTTCAAAGTGAAGCACTCTCAAGGCATTCCTAGGAGTAGGGGTAACAACTGGTTAGCAAAACTATGTGCCAGGTAATATGTACACAAGGGAACCACAACTGACACAGTCCCTACTCTCCTGGTGCTTATATGCCAGAGAAGGAACTTTTCATATTTAAACAAAGAGAAATAATGTTGTTACAAATCAGGGCACACACCTATCCCCTTTTTACCTGTTCAACTAGTATGTATTGAGTACTTCCTACTCCTAAGTGTAGCCCTGATTTGCTCTCACAAGAGATACAACAAAGAATGGGTCTTGGCTAGGTGCCGTGGCTCATGCCTGTAATCCCAGCACTTTGGGAGGCTGAGGTGGGTGGATCACAAGGTCAGAAGTTCGAGACCAGTCTGGCAAACATGGTGAAACCCCATCTCTACTAAAAATACAAAAATTAGCCTAGCGTGGTGGCGGGCGCCTGTAATCCCAGCTCCTGGGGAGGCTGAGGCAGGAGAATCACTTGAACCCGAGAGACAGAGGTTGCAGTGAGCCAAGACTACACCATTGCACTCTAGTCTGGGTGACAGAGTGAGACTCCATCTCAAAAAAAAAAAAAAGAAAAAGAAAAAAAAAAAAAGAGTGGGTCTTAGGCCTTAGAGAGACTTTCACTGAACTGGAAGAAACAGATGAATGGGTAGGCTATTTCAATACACAGTGTGGTAAGAGCTGTGATGGGATAGATATGGAGAAGTATGTGGGTTGGAAGAGATATCTAACACCTCATGTTTGAGGGTTCAGGGAAAGATTTCCCAGGGAGGTCATAGCTAAGCTGAGTCCTGATTGATGAGTTAGATTTGCTGGACAAAGAGAAGAGACAACTCTTGTGGCAGAATAGAGCATTTTCAGCTGGCCTGTTCAGGGTGTCACTGAGCACCCCTTGACTTCTACCAGAGCATGCTACATTCTTACCTGTTCTATTTCCTCATGTTTCTAGATAAGATTCCATTTGAACACGGTTTCTGACATAAAAAAAATAAAAGGCTTGAAAATCACCATATTGGAGGGTTAGTGATGAACTTTGGCAATTTGTATCAGCTCATGTGTATATTCAGTTTTGGGTGGGCCAAGAAATAAATTGCTGTGTGATTCAGCTTTTGCTGAGAACAGCTCATTTTCCGTAGAATATCCACATTGCCTTTGTGAAAACTCTATTTATATTACCTACTAAGTTATAGAACACTACTAAGATTGTAGTAAGATGTTGATGAAAATGATGTAATTAAAAATAGCCATTTCTTTAGTATTTTAATTATCACATGCTCACATTAGGAAGACTTTTAAAAAATATACCTTTAGCAATATATGGTTTTCTTCAGTTAGAATGAAATTCAAGTTGATATTTAAAAAGTCACCTTTTGATTGTACATGGTGGCTCATGCCTGTAATCCTTGCTCTTTGGGAGACCTTGGTGGGCAGATTGCTTGAGCTCAGGAGTTCGAGACCAGCCTGAGCAACATGGCAAAACTCTCTCTCTAAAAAAAATACAAAAATTCGCCAGGCATGGTGGCATGTGCCTGTAGTCCCAGCTACTTGGGAGGCTGAGGTTGGGAGGATTGCTTGAGCCTGGGAGGCAGAGGTTACAATGAGCTGAGGTCATGCCACTGCACTCCAGCCTGGGTGACAGAGCCAGACCCTGTCTCAAAAAAAAAAAAAAAAAAAAAAAAGAGTCACCTTTCAAGCAGTATTTTCAAAGTATTCCATTTTCTTTAATTATATGATGTTGTTGACGGACACTTAGATTGATTCCATGTTTCGGGTGTTGTGAATAGAACATTTGGATTTTTATAAGAAGCTTCAACGTAATGATTCAGTCCATATAATTTGCATCATGGGTAGTGTTTAAGTAATGTACAGTTAGATAGGAGTATGTGATCCTTTCTCCATTTTTCCCCTTTGGGTTTTCTCATTTTTTAAAATACTCTTTCTATTTTGAGTTGTGATACTAGAGGAGGACCATTAGGATAAAGAGTGTAGGGAGCTATGAAATGAAGATGGAAATGGAAAGGGTGTGATCGTTAGGTATGAGATGAGAGGAAGCCCAGATGCCCCCACCCCCTCAAAAAAAAAAAAGAAAACCAGAACAAGATACATCATTTTATTGGATTGAAAGTGTTTACATAGGGGAAGGGAAAAATTAATGAGACAGGAGGATGAAATGGAGAGAAGATGCATAAGAGAAAGGCATAGATTGTGGCTCATGATTGGCATGCTAGTTATTAAGGCATCATATTTCACCTCTGCTTCCTGTGCGTGATTGGCATGCTAGTTATTAAGGCATCATATTTCACCTCTGCTTCCTGGTGTAGTCTGTAATTTCCTTTGTGTGTTCCTGGTTCTTCCACGCAGTGAAATTTTCAAAGGCATAGCTGCTTACTCCTATTTAAGAGAGACAAAACTAACCAGGCACAGTGGCTCACGCCTATAATCCCAGTGCTTTGGGAGGCCAAAGCAGGAGGATCACTTGAAGCCAGGAATTTGAGAGTAGCCTGGACAATGTAGTGAGACCCTGTCTCTACAAAAAATAAAAAAAAAATTAGTTCAGGTGTGTGCATGCTTATAATTGCAGCTACTTGGGAAGCTGAGGTAGAAGGATCACTTGAGCCCAAGAGTTTGAAGCTACAGTGAGCTATGATTGTGCCACTGCACTCCAGCCTAGGTGACAGAGTGATACCCTGTCTCTTAAAAAAAAAAAGAATAATAAAAATAATAAAACTACAGTTAGCCCTCTGTATCCCGCTTATTCTGCATCCACAGATTCAGCTAACTGCATATTGGAAATATTGGGAAGAAAAAAGCAATAAAAAAAAATGCAGTATAATAATTATTTACATAGCATTTACATTGTATTAGGTGTAATAAGTAATCTAGACATGATTTAAAGTATACTGGAGGATGTATGTAGTTATATGCAAATATTGTGCCATTTAATATAAGGAATTTGTGCATTCATGGATTTTGGTATCTGTGGCGTTCCTGGAACCAGTTCGCCATGGATACTGAGGGATGACTGTGTATAGAATTGCTGGGTTCCGATACAACCTGCGAGTCCATATACTGGCTTAGTCAAAATTCTTAGGCATATGTCTGAATTAAAACTTTCTGCATTCCTTAAAATTTATATACAGGTATACCTTACTCTGTTGTACTTCTTCACTTTGCAGATGCTGCATTTCTTTTTTTAATTGAAGGTTTGTGGCAACTGTAATGATCAAATCAAGTCCGTCAGCACCGTTTTTCCAATAGCTTGTGCTTGCTTCACGTGTCTATGTCATGTTTTGGTAATTCTTCCCATATTTCAGACATTTTTATTATTATTATATGTGTTATGGTGATCTGTGATCAGTGATCTTTGATGTTACTGTTGTAATTGTTTTGAGGTGCCACGAACTGCACCTTTGTAAGATGGTGAAGTAAAATAAATGTTGTGTGTGTTCTGACTGTACCACTGCTAGGCCATGGGCCCCATCTCCCTTCCTTTCCTCAGGCTTTCCTATTCCTTGAGAAACAATATTGAAATTAGGCCAATTAGTCATTCTACAATGGTTCGTAAGGGTTCAGGTGAAAGGGAGAGTCACACAACTCTCACTTTAAATAAAAAACTAGAAATGATTTAGCTTAGTGAGGAAGACAGGTTGAAAGCTGAGATAAGCTGAAAGCTAGGGTTCTTGTGCCAAACAGCCAGCCAAACTTGAATGCAAAGGAAAAGTTATTGAAGGAAATTAAAAGTGCTACTCCAGGGAGCACATGAGTGATAAGAAAGTGGAAGAGCCTCATTGCTGATATGGAGACAGTTTGAGTGGTCTGAATAGAAGTTCAAACCAGCTATAGCATTCTCTTAAGCCAAAGCCTCATCTCAAGCAATGCCCTTACTCTCTTCAACTCTATGAAGGTTGAGAGACGTGAGGAAGCAACAAAAGTTTGAAGCTAGCAGAGGTTGGTTCATGAGGCTTAGACAAAGAAGCTGTCTCCATAATGTAAAAGTGCAAGATGAAGCAGCAAGTGCTGATATAGAAGCTGCAGCAAGTTATCCAGAAGATGTAGCTGAGATAATTGATGAAGGTGACCACATTAAGCAACAGATTTTCAATGTAGACAGAACAGCCTTCTATTGGAAGGAGATGCCATCTAGGACTTTGCTAGCTAGAGAGAAGTCACTGCTTAGCTTCAAAGGACAGGCTGATTCTCTTGTTAGGGGCTAATGCCTCTCATGACTTTAAGTTGAAGCAGTACTCATTGCCCATTCCAAAAATATTAGGGCCCTCAAGAATTTTGCAAAATCTCCTCTGTTTATGTGACAGAAGACATTTATTGATTTGTGTATATTGAACCAACCTTACATCCCAGCAGTAAAGCCTACTTGATCGTGGTGGATTAACTTTTTGATGTGCTGCTGCATTTGGTCTGCAAGTCTTTTATTGATAATTTTTGCATTTATGTTCATCAGAGATATTGGTCTGAAGTTTTCTTTTTCATTTTGTCTCTGCCACATTTTGGTATCAGAATGATGCTGGCCTCGTAGAATGAGTTAGGGAGGAGTCCCTCCTCCTCGGCTTTCTTGGAATAGTTTCAGTAGGGTTGGTACCAGCTCTTCTTTATACATTTGGTAAAATTCAGCTATGAATCTTCCTGGTCCAAGGGTTCTTCTGGAAAACAAAAATTTGTGTAACTCACTGTATTGTGATACTTGCTTTGTCGAGGTGGTCTGGAATCAAATCTGCAGTATCTTATAGATTTGCCTGTATATAACACTGGAGTGTACAGTGTTTTGAGTGAAACTCTCTCCTCCTCTTCCCTAGCCATTAATAATCAACATGATGGTTTAAAAACAGATGTTAGAACATCTAAATAATTGCAGTTAGTTAACTTGCTGGCTAGAATGAACAATATCATGTTTGGTCCTTGACAATCCTGCACAGGATAATATTTAGGTGCTAGTTTGATTGTATTAGTTCCTTACATAAATTCCTTCAGGGGTTCTGCATTGCCTGGACTGCCCTTTATTCTTTGTCACTAGTCTAATGTTTTTCCGTTTTTCTCCCTAGCGTCTGCTAATAGTTCAGTGAATGTTTGTTGTTTGAATTACTTTAAAAAAAATTAAATAAATGTGAATTTGAATGCATATCTATGTTAGTGGAAATAGACTTGAGTTTAGAAGTCTCAGGTCTTGAACTGTCTGAGCCTATTGGTAGCTGTGTTAACACTTTTAACATTTTTTTTTTTTTTTTTTGAGATGGAGTCTCGCCTTGTTGCCCGGGCTGGAGTGCGATGGCGCGACCTTGGCTCCTGCAACGTCTGCCTTCTGGGTTCAAGAGATTCTTCTGCCTCAGCTTCCCGAGTAGCTGGGATTACAGGCGTGTGCCACCAGACCCGGCTAATTTTTTGTATCTCTAGTAGAGACGGAGTTTCACCATGTTGGCCAGGCTGTCTCGAACTCCTAATCTTGTGATCTGCCCGCCTCGGCCTCCCAAAGTGCTGGGATTACAGGTGTGAGCCACCACGCCTGGCCTCACTTTTTAATTTTTTAAAATGATAGCTTTAAAATTTAGTCTTTAGTTTGCCAGTCTTAAGTTGTAGGTTCTGTATGCAATTGTAGGGAGGCACAGTAAATAAAACAGAAGAAAACTTGTTTATTGTTTCCCAGCTTCCCAGTCTGTACTACTACCACATTGTGTTCTGTGTACCTTGAAAACATCTCTTGAATTTGTTTTCTTTGCTATTTCTACTACACTCACTTTAATCCAAGCCACCAACATCTCTCTTTTAAAATATATGCTTTAGGGCTGGGCGCAGTGGCTCATGCCTGTAATCCCAGCACTTTGGGAGGCCGAGCCGTGTGGATCACAAGGTCAGGAGTTCGAGACCAGCCTGACCAACATGGTGAACCCCTGTGTCTAGTAAATACAAATTATCTGGGCATGGTGACAGATGCCTGTAATCCCAGCTACTCAGGAGGCTGAGGCAGGAGAATCGCTTGAACCCGGGAGGCAGAGGTTGCAGTGAGCTGAGATCACGCCATTGCAACCTGGGTGACAGAGTGAGACTCCGTCTCAAAAAAAAGTATGCTTTATTATTACTCCCATATCATGAGGCCAACAGATTAAGAGACTATTGCTGTGGAAAAGATATATTGTTACACATACAGCTCACAAGAGAAGGAGGAGTGCTGTGTCACAGAGGGCTCCACAGGGAAGTACCAGGGTCAGTTAGGAGGCAGAGAAAGTGAGGGGGAAAAAGTGGGCAAGAATCTTTATGTGGTTTCTGTGGGAAGGGACAGGTGAGACAGGGTAAAACAGGTTTAGGATTGGCTACTTTGAGTATTTCAAGTGGGTTCTGGGGCATAGGACTTTCTCTGGTTGTCTAGTATCTGGTCCTGGGGCAATTTGGGCAGGGGAAAAGTTGACCCTAGACTGTAACCATAGAGGTGGTTGGAGGTTTGGGCTCTAGATAGGTTGGTGTGCCTATAAAAGACATCCTTCCATGGGAGTTAGTTTGCTGTCTCTAGAAATTAGCTAACCCTGAGAGGGGCAGTCGCTTCAGTTTTAGCAAGGTCCCAGATGTCAAAGCATCAAGAATATAGAAAATAAATAGATATGCTTAATATAATCTCTGCATGCACTAACACTACTTTTTAATTGGTCTCTCTATATTCACATCTGCTTCCCTATAATCTAGCTTTCATTCAGCAACCACAGAAACTTTACATCATGTTATTCCTCTGCTTAAAATTCTTCACTGATTTTTTCCTGTATTTCAAATATAGCCCAGTCTCTTTACCTTGGTTTTGAGGCCCTTCATGCTCAGGCTTTTGCTTACATATGCAACTCCAGTATGTCCTACTGTATCCTTTACTCACTTTATCGTAGGCCCGCTAATCGTTCAATTATTTGACGGTAATTTGTTCTGTCTTTCAGGGCCTTTGCAGGGCAGTTCTTGGTGCTTAGTTATCTGACTAACTTCTAATTAAGTTTTGCATTTTAGCTTAAATGTTATTCCCTTGGAGAGTCCTAAATTAGGTCCTGTCTTAGTTTTTTTGTGTGATTTATTTATTCATTGGTTCTTTTATTAATTAATTAATTAATTAATTTTAACTTTATATATATTTTTTGAGCCGGAGCCTCACTCTTTCACCAGGCTGGAGTGCAGTGGTGTGATCTTGGCTCTCCGCAACCTCTGCCTCCTGGGTTCAAGCAATTCCCTTGCCTCAGCCTCTTGAGTAGCTGGGATTATAGGCCTGCGCCATCACGCCTAGCTAATTTTTTTTGTATTTTTAGTAGAGACAGGGTTTCACCATCTTGGCCAGGATGGTCTCGATCTCTTGACCTTGTGATTTGCCTGCCTCAGCCTCCCAGAATGCTGGGATTACAGGCGTGAGCCACCGTGCCCGGCCTGCTCCTTCAGTTTGTATATATGAGAAGAGAGCTACTGAGGATAAAATGCAAAGCAAGACAGATTGGTTCCTATCTTTATGGAGCTTCTATTCTTCTAGGGGAGGCAGATAAAAGTCAATGACAAAGTCCTTACAAGGTGTAATAAGTGCTTTACAGTATAAAAGGTGCCGACATAGAAAGTATCAGAGGATGGCCACTGTATACATATGACCTCTGGAGTTTAAGCATTTCCTTCTTTTCCAATCTGTGGATTTTGTAATTCACAGCCGTTCAATGGAGAAAGGACATTTTATTGTTAAAGCTCACTTACCTACCTTCAAAGGTTTTTCACATACTCCAGTGCCTTCCAAGTCTCAGAGGCTACCATGGAATACGAATACATTCCATTCCTTCATATGACCTAGGAACAATTTTATTTGCAGAAATAGTGAATACAAAATAAAGTCACAGCCAGTTTATCTTATAGTACCCTTCTTTTCTTGCCGTGGTTAGTAATCATTTATTTGTGAGTTTACTTCCTTAATTCCTCTGTATTCATGCTGGTGTATTCTGTGTGAGGGACCAAATTGTGGATGTGTGTTTCACCAGTGCATACTGGACATCTGGTCAAATGCCTGGCCCAAGTAGAGGGTCAGTGAATGCATGTGGCTGTTTAGTTCTAGTTGCTTAAATATTTCACTGGGTTAAAGTTAGTGAGGCCATGTTTTATGTTGTAGAGGTGTTGGACTTGGATCCATCTACTTACATGGGTATTAGATGGGCCATGAATTATTTTTTTGAAGAGAATTTTACCTTTTGCCAACTTTTTCTCTTGACTTACTCTTATGGAGAGATAGGGCTGTTTTTTCAGGTAGTTGCCCAGGTTAGAATTCCTAATTTTCGTGAGTTGTCACTTCTACTCTTAGCATTGCTGATAAGTGTGCATGGCAAGAAAAATGTACATTTTTTTGTGTGCTTTTCAGTGAACATAATCTTGAATTCATTGTTACTTAACACTTTTCAAAATTTTGAATGAGAAAATTCATATTTAAAGAGTTTTTTTTTGACCGGGCATGGTCATTCATGCCTGTAGTCTCAGCACTTTTGGAGGCCGAGGGAGGCGGAACACATGAGGCCAGGAGTTCAAGACAAGCCTGGCCAACATGGCAAAACCCCCTCTCTAGCAAAACTATAATAATTAGCTGGGCATGGTGACACAGGCCCGTAATCCCAGCTACTTGGGAGGTTGAGGCATGAGAATCACTTGAACCCAGGAGGCAGACATTGCTGTGAGCCGAGATGGTGCCCCTGTACTCCAACCTAGGTGGCAGAGTGAGATTCTGTCTCAGGGAAAATAAAATAGAGAGAGAGAAAGAGTTTTGTTTGTTTGTTTTCTGAAGGATATACAGTCTGTTCAATGGTGGAGTGAAGCTTAACTCTGGGTTTATATCAGAGTCACCAGTAGAGCTTTTAAAAACCTACTGAATCAGAACCTCAAAGGAATATGAGCTTGGGTCACAGGTGGCTCTGATGCACAGCCAGGTATAGGAACATTACTCCCTATAAAAGTTTCCACGTAGGCTCCATACCTCAAAGGAGTACATGTAAAGAAATTTTTTTTTTTTACGTTTCCCATATGTCGCAGTTCTAAGTCCGCATTTAGTTTCATTAGTTTGTAAACAAGCACTTTTCTTAAATGGTTCAGTGAACATTATGAACTCCAAATACGTACTTTCAATTCCCAAGACCTAGCAAAGCTGAGTATGTGTGGAAACTTAAGGTATGAGATGGAGAGTAATCAGAGATATGGGTAACAAGGTAGACTTTGAAATAACTTGTATGTGATATGAAGCAGATAAGACCTTTTCCTTTGGGTAATGGAGAATGATTGGAATATTTTTGTTTAACTAGGAGAACAGTATGATCAGCTTATTTTACTTTTGTTTTGAAGTAAGGTACCTTGTCAACTGTATGTAGCATAGATTAGAACAGGGGAGAAAACTAAGACAAGGAGACCGGTGGGGAGCAAGTCTGTGTAAGAGGTAATGGAGTAGCAGTGGGGATAAAACAGATTTGAATTCAGGCCTTTTAGCTCCAACCACTCTGTTCTACCTTTGACTTCAAGACATAGTTAATTTTTTTTTGTATTTATTGGCTTTGTTTTTAAATACAAAATTTAATTATAATGGAAAAATGTTAACTTTTATTTTTTAGATGATTGATATTTTTGTTATTTATTTATTTATTTTTAACTTTTATTTTAAGTTCAGGGGTACATGTGCAGATTTGTTACATGGGTAAACTTGTGTCATGGGGGTTTGTTGTACAGATTATTTTATCACCCAGGTATTAAGCCTAGTACCCATTAGTTATTTTTCCTGATCCTCTCCCTCCTTCCACCCTCCACCTTCTGATAGGCCCCAGTGTGTGTTATTCACTCTGTGTGTCCATGTGTTCTCATCATTTAGCTCCCAGTTATAAGTGAGAACTTGCAGCATTCGGTTTTCTGTTCCTGTGTTAATGTGCTAAGGACAATGGCCTCCACCTCCGTCCATGTCTCTGCAAAGAACATGACTTTGTTCTTTTTTGTGGCTGCATAGTATTCCATGGTATATATGTATCACATTTTCATTATCCAGTCTACCATTGATAGGCATTTAGGTTGATGCCGTATCTTTGCTATTGTGAAGAGTGCTAGTTACAATGAACATAAGCATGCATGTGTCTTTATAATAGAAAAATTTATATTCCTTTGGGTATATATCCAGTAATGGGATTGCTAGGTTGAATGATATTTCTGTCTCTAGGTCTTTGAGGAACTGCCACACTATCTTCCACAATGGTTGAACTAATTTACACTCCCACCAACAGTATGTAAGCATTCTTTTTTCTCCACAACCTTGCCAGCATCTGTTTTTTTTTTTTTTTTTTTTTTTTTTTTTTTACACGGTTTAATAATAGTTATTCTGACTGGTGTAACATGGTATCTCATTGTGGTTTTGATTTGCATTTCTCTAATCAGTGATGTTGAACTTTTTTTCATATACTTGTTGGCCACATGTAGGTCTTCTTTTGAAAAGTATCTGTTCATGTCCTTTGCCTACTTTTTAATAGGGGTTTTTTTTTTCTTGTGGATCTGTTTAAGTTCCTTATAGCTGCTGGATATTAGACCTTTATTGGATGCATAGTTTGTTCAAAAATTTTCTCTCATTCTGTAAGTTGTCTGTTTACTCTCTTGCTAGTTTCTTTGCTGTACAGAAGCTCTTTGATTTTATTAGATCCCATTTGCCAATTTTTGCTTTTGTTGTGATTGCTTTTGGTGTCTTTGTCGTAAAATCTTTGCCTGAATGGTATTGCCTAGATTGTCTTCCAGGGTTTTTATATTTTTGGGTTTTACATTTAGGCCTTTAATCCATCTTGAGTTAAATTTTTGTACATGATATAAGGGAGGGGTCCAGTTTCAAATCTTATGCATATGGCTAGCCAGTTATCCCAGCACCATTTATTGAATGGGGAATCCTTTATCCATTGCCTGTTATTGTCAGGTTTGTCAAAGATCATATAGTTGTAGTTGTGTGGTCTTATTTCTGGGTTCTTTATTCTGTTTCATTTGTCTATGTGTCTTTTTTTGTATCATAACAATGCTGTTTTGGTTACTGTAGCCCTGTAGTATATTTTGAAGTCAGGTAGCGTGATGCTTCCAGATTTGTTCTTTTTGCTTAGGCTATTCAGGCTCTTTTTTGGTTCCATATGAATTTCAAAATAATTTTTTCTAGTTCTGTGCTGAATCTCAAATAGTAGTTTTAGTAAGAATGGCATTGAATCTATAAGTTGCTTTGGGCAGTATGACCATTTGAATGATGTGTGTGTGTGTGTATATACATATATATATACACACACATATATATATACACACACATATATATTTTGTTTTTTTTTTAATTATTATTATTTTTTGAGATGGAGTCTTGCTCTGTTGCCCAGGCTGGAGAGCAGTGGCATAATCTCAGCTCACTGCAACCTCCGCCTTCCAAGTTCAAGTGATTCTCCTGTCTCACGCTCCCGAGTAACTGGCATTACAGGCACGCGCCACCATGCCCAGCTAATTTTTGTATTTTTAGTAGAGATGGGAGTTTCACCATGTTGGCCAGGCTGATCTCAAACTCCTGACCTCAAGTGATCCTCCCAAAGTGCTGGGTTTACAGGCGTGAGCGACCGTGCCCAGCCTCTTTTTAATGATACTGATTATTTCTATCCCTGAGCATGGAATGTTTTCACATTTCTTTATGTCATCTCTGATTTCTTTGAGCAGTGTTTCATAGTTCTCCTTGTGGAGACCTTTCATCTCCCTAGTTTGCTGTCTTCCTATGTAGTTTATTCTTTTTGTGGCAGTTGTGAATGGGAGTTAGTTCCCGATTTGGCTCTCAGCTTGACTGTTGTTGGTGTATAGGAATGCTAGGGATTTTTGCGCATTACTTTTGTATCCTGAGACTTTGCTGAAGTTGTTTATCAGCTTAAGAAGCTTTTGGGCTGAGGCTATGGAGTTTTCTAAATATGGGATATTGTCATCTGCAAACAGGGATAGTTTGACTTCCTCTCTTCCTATTTGGATGACTTTTCTTTCTTTCTCTTGCCTGATTGCCCTTGCTGGGACTTCCAATACTATGTTAAATAGGAATGGTGAGAGAGTGCATCCTTGTCTTAATGCCGCTTTTCAAGGGGAATGCTTCCAGCTTATGCCCATTCAGTATGATAGTTGGCTGTGGGTTTTTCATATATGGCTCTTACTATTTTGAGGTATGTTCCTTCAATACCTAGTTTGTTGAGAGTTTTTAATGTGAATGGACGTCTAATTTTATTGAAAGCCTTTTCTGTATCTATTGAGATAATCACGTGGTTTTTGTCTTTAGTTCTGTTTATGTGATGAGTCAAATTTATTGATTTGTATATGTTGAACCAACCTTGCATCCCAAAGAGAAAGCCTACTTGATTGTGGTTGGTTGGGTTTTTTATGTGCCACTAGATTTGGTTTGCTAATGTTTTGTTGACGACTTTTGCATCAGTGTTCATCAAGGATATTGGCCTAACATTTTCTTTTTTTGTTGTATCTCAGTCAGGTTTTGGTATCAGAATGATGCTGGCTTCATAGAATGAGTTAGGGAGCATTTTCTTCTCAATTTTTTGAAGTAGTTTCAGCAGGAATGGTACCAGCTCTTCTTTGTATATCTGCTAGAATTCAGCCCTGAGTCCGTCTGGTCCTGAGTGTTTTTTTTCTTTTTTGTATGGTAAGCTATTTATTACTGCCTCAATGACAGAGCATAGCTAAATTTTAAAGGCTGTACTGAGAAGTCTTCCCTGACAGTCTTCTCTTAACCTCCACAATTGGTAGAGTCTGTACATGTTCTTTTATCATACTTTCAATTTTTTTTTTTGCTTGTTTTTCTGTCTTATTTTTCTTACATTGGTGCCCAGCAAAATAGCTACTGTTTTTGATTGTAGCTACTACTACATAGAAGTATTTATTTGAACAAGTTGTGCTCTTACATGCCATACTTGGTTTTTCTCTTTCTATTTGTGTACCTATGTTCATGGCCTTTCTCTTTTCTAGAATTTTCTTATCCCTCTTCTCCATCTACATTTTGGAATTGAAACATTTCTTTCAAAATCTCATTCAAATCCCACTCCCTTCCACAAAGTTCTGTTTGGATGATTCCAATGTTATTTCCTCATTTGAGCTCTTGTAGCATTAAAGTTGTGTTCTATTTAGTTTCTGCTGTCTTGTATTTTCTATCTCTATGTATTTTTTGAATTTGGTATTCTGCCTCTTTGAGATAGGTAAGATTTCTCATACATCAGTATATGTAGTTTATCCATGATATACATTATTGCTGATGGTCATTTGTCCCTTTCTAAATCTTCCTGAAGACAGCTTGGCTATAAACATAGTTTATTCTGCTCTGGAAGACATAAGACCACAATTTAGAAATTAAATTGCTAATATTTTAATTCTATAAATTTAAGCAGAAACAGTTATAATTTTTTTCTCTAGAATTTTCAAAAGCCAGAATGAAAGAAAATTTAAAATAACTCTTTTGGCCTCATTGCAATATAGATTATTTTAGAGTTGATAAATATTTGACTGAATGCAAAATCCTTTAGAAGACTTATATTTAAAGTGCTTTAGTTAAAGGGAAAAATTTTCATTTGTTCCTCATGTTAACTAGTAATTTCTTTGCCAAAATGAAGTCTTATTTTCTTCAGAGTCACTCCAAACATTTGGTCCTCTTCTGGTTTGTAATCCTGTTAAATTTCATCCATAAATTAAAGTCTAATTATGCATAGTTGGTGAACTCCAGATATTGAGAATTTGATGTACAATAGACATTTACTTATTTAACTTATTGGAACATTATGAAATGTTGAAAATACTTGCATTGGGATTAAGAAAAAAATTTCTTTGGGAATTAACTAAATTTAATTGTTTATGTATTTTCTTTTAGCCCATATGTTGTAAAGTACTATGGCAGTTATTTTAAGAATACAGACCTCTGGATTGTTATGGAGTACTGTGGCGCTGGCTCTGTCTCAGACATAATTAGATTACGAAACAAGACAGTAAGTATTTTAAAAGAGTTTTGCTAATCTCATTTCTAAAGATTCATATTTTAGAATCTGACTAGTTGGCATTTTGTTACAAAGAAAATAATAGCATGAAAAAAGAAAAGGTTTTAAGTTGTGTAATGATATCTAGTAGGAGGTGTAAGGACCAGCTCACATACCTTTCTGTGACAAATTTAGGAATTACATGATTGTTTAATTTATTTATTAGAATAATTTTTGTTGTGTCACAGAGAAACTACCATGGTACTTCTCTTCTTCATTTGGAATCAGTGTGTGTGTGTGTGTTGTTTAATAATCTGAGTTTCATAAATTATGGCTAGAATTTTATTTAAAGTTTATAATATTCATGGTATTATCTTCTATATTATAATTTTCTATATTATATTTTCTATATTATAATTTATGGCAGGTAATATTTGAAGAAATTATATACTTCTGAATTAAAAAAATATAAAACATTTTTGTATTTATTTTCCAAATATTGTCAGGATGTGTGAAAATATGTAATATTTCTATAAATTTAGCTTAGTGAAATGTATTGCGTAATGAAAGCTTTTTATGGTCATGTTTTAACTCTAAGTAGAAGTGCTATTTACAAAATTGTTTACTTTAAGCTAGTAGTGTATCTAGTTTATTTGGACAATTTTGTATGGACCAAAGTGACCTTTTTTTCTTGAATAAGAAGAGTAATCAGTGAAATAATTTGTAATTCTGTAGCAGTAACATTATTATATGTTGTCAGCCATGTTTCAGTAAAATACATTCAGAAAAAATACTTCAATTTGTGGTTAACCAGAATCATTTTAAAGTTTGATTTGGGAAGTACACTGTAAGTTTATTTTACTAATTTTTTTTTTCCCTGTTAGAGAAAAGAAAGTAAATAGGATTTCTTGTAAGAGAAGTGAAACAGAAATTGAAATTATCCCTGTTTTGACAGAGTAGATTAAGTGATCTGTGACATTCTAATGATATATTTTAGAATTTCTATGGTGCTTAACTAGCATGTATGTAAATCAGATGACTCTTGAGTGGCAGAACAATGCTTCAATGGAAAGTAATTATATCCCAGTTAGAGAAGAGTTTTAATATCATTTCAGGGCTAAACTCAGTGCATTTGGTATTTAAAGTTATCAAGTAGGAATATGAAGTAAAAGGGTGTGAAATGGAAAATTTTAAACATCTCCATTTTCTTAGTTTTAAGTGTTAATGTTACAATTTTGAGTAGATATGAAGTATTTGATCCAAGAAGTTTAATTCTTGTTGCCAATAATTACAACTGTGAAGGCATACTGTAGTTCTTAAAGATAGGTATGGATCAGATCATTATCTTCAGAAAACTCTTTGTCAGTTATCAAAGAAAAGATTTTATCTGTTCATATTCTTTGTTATAAGACACAGTCCACTGAGCATGTTGGGGAGTCGTACACTTGGAATAGCATAGTTGTTCCTCTCACACAACAGGTACCCTGGGTTCTGGGATGACATGGTAATAGTCTAATTTCCATATATGAAAAGGAGCCCAGAGCTGCACAAGAGATTGATTAGGAGCTGTAGGTATATTGTTTCTGAGTGTTGCCTTGATGACAGCTCCTATTAAGTCTCAAAAATATTTGTATCTTTCTTTTCTAGTGCAAGGACATTTTTCTTCATTTATTTATTATTCAAAAAGAGTACCATTATTGTTAAGATTAATAATATAAAGATATGTAACATTCCATTTAAAAAGTATCTGGACGTTGTAAGCCTTTGTTCACTGAAGGATACTCTTGATTGTCTGAATTTCAGAAGGATGACTATTACTGATTGACTAGCTTTCAAAAATTTGACGAGTATAACAGTCGTCTTTGATTAAACAGGTGTAAAACTCACTCTAGTCACTGTTTTCATGGTCATGAAACAATCTTTTCCTAAGAATATGGCAATGTGTTTTTAAGAGCTTGTAAGGTCTGTTGTTTTTTTTGTGATCTGCTTTGTTTTTTTAAATTCTGTATACATTTGAAATAGAACAAGGAATTCTTGTTATTTTATATTGCAAATGTTTATATTTACTCATATATTTATGCTTTTTATTGTTCTTTATTTCTTTCTGCATTTCCCAATTGCCTGAAGAATATCTGTTAGTATTTTATTATGTGTGGGTATGATGCTAATACCTGGGGGTTTTTTGTTTGTTTGTTTCTGTTTTTGTTTTTTTTTGGTGAACATGTTGTTATTTTACTTCATGTTTTCTTTTTTCCTTTTTTTGAGACAGGTTTTCGCTCTTTTGCCCAGGCTAGAATGTAGTGATGTGATCACAGTTCACTGCAACCTTGAACTTCTGGGCTCAAGCGATCCTCCAGCCTTAGCCTCCTGAGTAGCTAGGACTTCAGGAGCATGCCATCATGCCTGGCTAATTAAAACAATTTTGTTTTGTAGAGATGGGGTCTGGCTGTATTGCCCAGGCTGGTCTTCAACTCCTGGTCTCAAGCAATTCTCCTGCCTTGGCTTCCCATAGTGCTGGGATGACTGATGTGAGCAACTATGCCTGACCCTCACTTCACTTCTGAACAGTATATTTGCTGGGTAAAGAATTATAGGTTAGTGATTCCTTTTAGCCTTTTAAAGATATTATCCAAAAATCTTGTATTTTATATTCCAGAACATAATTTATTTTTATTTTTTGTTTTTCTTTTTGAGACAGGGTCTTGCTCTAGTGCAGTGACTCAGGCTCTAGTGCAGTGGTGTGATCATGGCTCACTATAGCCTCGACCTCCTGGGCTCAAGTGATCTTCCCACTTCAGCCTCCTGAGTAGCTGGAACCACAGTCATGTGCCACCATGCCCGGCTAAGTTTTTTGATGTTTTGGAGAGATAGGGTCTCACTTTGTTTCTTAGGCTCATATCCTAGAACATATTAATTATAGTCTAATTCTGTCTGCTAATCTTTAAATGTTAATCTCCTGTGTGTCTCTATTTTATATTGTTTCTCTTGTTTTTTATTGTTTTTGTCTATGCCTTGTGATCTTTGATAGAGTGCTAGACATTGCATAAAACGTGACAGAGGTTTTTTGAACTTCTGAATATTGATGTATTTTACTTAAGGTTTTTGTTTGTTTCTATCTGGTGACTAGAACTAGCAATCCTGGATCACTTTAATTCAATTAGGGTTAGAGATAATTTGAATCTGGGCTTTAGTACAGTTATGTGCCACATAATGATGTCTCCATCAATGATGGACTGCATATAGAATGGTGGTACCATAAAATTATAGTATCATATTTTTACTGTACTTTTTCTATGTTTAGATGTGTTTAGATACACAAATACCATTGTGTTACTGCTGCCTACAGCATTCTGTACAGTAACATGCTATACAGGTTTGTAGCCTAGGAGCAATAGGCTGTACCATCTAGGTTTGTGTAAACACACTCTGTGATGTTCACACAATGATGAAATTGCCTAATAATGTCTTTTTTGGAATGTATCCATGTTGTCAGGTGACACATGACTGTACTTTTGAGGGTTGATCCTCCTTTACATCTAGGATATGGTCCTTTGGCATTATAGGGTTTCGCAGTTTCTTGGTAGATTTTGATTTCCAGTTTTTGACCTTCTCATCTTGTAAGTCATTCAAAAGGTCTGCTCTGCTTCTTAGCCTCTTGGCCTCTATTCTGTAATTAATAGATGCCTCTTGGAGAAAAGCATCCCTTATTGCTAGGCTCACCTCTTTCTTTTTCTTTTTTCTAATATTTTGTTTTCATTAGCCTTGTGTCTTCATTAGCCTTAACATAGACTTTTAAATGTATTTTGTCCAGACATTTTAGTTCTTTCAGCAGGAGAGTGGTCTGAATTATCTAGTTTATCATTACCAGAAGTGGAGCTCTTTCAAATAGTACAAGTTTTGTTATTGGCAGTTCTGTTCTGCTATGCGCAAACATATGCAAAGCTACCCCCAAAGACTAAGGGAGCTGAGAGGCTGAAGAAAGTTGCTGACAAATCCAGTTTCTTATAAAAAGACATTTATTACAGACTTACAGAAATAATGTTTTGGGTGGCCAAAAGGTGGTGTATTCCCACATCCACGCTCCCCAAAATATCCTTTATATAGCAAGCTGTTTTGGTAAAACGTGCAGCTGGTGACACCTCAGACTTTCTTGCTATTCGTGACCACTGGAGAGGTTAGATAAACATCTTTATGAGGGGTTATCTATGCTACAGGCAGTTCTTTAAAGACCTTACTGCCGGAGCCAAACTCCTGTCATTATGGTGGTTTTGCTTCGAAATGGTGTCACTCTTGTCTTGCAACAGGCTGGTTTTTTACCTACGTCTTTCATCTAGCTGGAGTTTATTTCTGTATATGATATGAGATGGGGTATACAGCACTTCTTTTTTTTTTTTTTCTGTGTGGAAATCTAATTGTCCTAACACAATTTTCTATCCCTTTTTAACTGGCTTATAAGCCTGTCCTACTAAGGTTATGTATATATTTGGCTTTATATTTGGTCTCTGTTCTAGCAGAGATTTATTTGCCTGCTTCTGCAACAGAAATATGTTCTTAATTATATGGTGGCATGTTTGATATTTGGGATGCAATTCCCTTGTCTTTGTTTTCCTTGATCTCTCATATGTGTTTTATTTATTTATTTTATTATTATTATTATTTTTTGAGACAGAGTTTTGTTCTTGTTGCCCAGGCTGGAGTGCAATGGCGTGATCTTGACTAACTGCAGCCTCCGCCTCCCAGGTTCAAGTGATTCTCATGCCTCAGCCTCCCTAGTAGCTGGGATTATAAGCACCTGCCACCACACCCACCTAATTTTTATATGTTTAGTAGAGATCGGGTTTCGCCACATTGGCCAGGCTGGTCTCAAACTCCTGACCTGAGGTGGATCCACCCGGTCACCCGAAGTGTTGGGATTACAGGCATGAGCCACCGTGCCTGGCCTCATATAAGTTTTAGAATAAGTTGTCAAGCTCCACAAAAAGTCTTGCTGGGTTTGTGATTGGAATTAGGTTTAACTCATAATTTGTGTTAACTGATATTTTCCAATCCATGATCATAGAATATCTTTGTGTTCAGTTCTTCTTTTTTGTATTTAAATGCATTTTTAAATCTCCTTGAAAATCGTTAGGCTGGGTGCGGTAGCTCATGGCTGTAATCCTGGCACTTTTGGAGGCTAAGGCAGGTGGATCTCCTGAGGTCAGGAGTTTGAGACTAGCCTGACCAACATGGCAAAACCCCGTCTCTACTAAAAATAGAAAAAAATTAGCTGAGTGTGGTGGTGGGAGTTCAAGACTAGCCTGGCCTACGTGGCAAAACCCCGTCTCTACTAAAAATACAAAAAAATTAGCTGGGTTTGATGGCGGGCGCCTATAATCCTAGCTACTCGGGAGACTGAGGCAGGAGAATCGCTTGAACCTGCAGGGCAGACATTGCAATGAGCCGAGATTGCACCACTGCACTCCAGCTGAGGCGACAGGGTGATACCCCGTCTCAAAAACAAAAAACAAAAAACAAAAAACGTGTACATTTTAAATTTGATTTGCTTCTAGGAGCTTTGTCATTTTTACTGCTAATATGAATGATCTTTTGTTGTTATATTTTCAAGTTGGCTAATGGTAGTATCTAAGAATGCTGTATCTTGTATATTTTTATTATTCACCATAGCAACTTTTGCCATTGGTACTCCTCTGACCCTGTTCCTTGATTTTACTAATTAGTCATTTGCTTATTTATTTTCTATCCACGTACCTTTTTTTGTAATCCACTTAATAATCCTGTTTGACATTTTGTATCATTCTTGCCTAGTACCCCAGTTATTTCTCTTAATCTCTTTTTAGGAGTTTTAACTTGTCCTTGAAACTCATGCTTTGTGTTTGGGGCCTGTTCGTTGCAGTGAGTATCTCAGATACTGGTTTACTAATTTGCTTGCATCTCTTTTTACTCTTGGTCATTTGGGTATGTCAGGTGGAATCCTTGACTTGATTTTTCTTATTATTATATTCACTTAAATGAATTCATGTATGATCTATGGATGTAAAACTTTATTGAAAACTTTAACCTTTATAAATCTAAAAAAAATGTAAAAACATGACCACTGAAATTATTGTTTTGTGCTTATCTTTAAATTGTTAATAAAAACTATAAAATATAGATTGAGGACAAGGTTGGATTGGTGCTCAAGTGGACCCATATGGATGTTGCTCTGACAGCATAATCCTGTTCTGATGTGAGAGCTTAACTGTATAGTTGCTTTGATTATGTATATATTACATATACCAACCATATTAATATAAAGCTTTCTCAGAGTAATGGACAGCTTAGATTACATTATTAGAAACTTTTGGATCTTGTCTGACTATGTATAATTTGCATATTCTATTTGTACATATTTATATATAGTGAGCTTCGTTTACTATAGAGAAGAAACAAAATTATGTGATGATTTAGGGAGTTGACAATGGATTCTAAATTCTTAATTTGTTTTAAGAGTAGTAAGTCTTGGAGGACCACCTAAGTAATGTATTTTTTTTGTGTGTGGAATTGTGCTTGTCTTTGAGAGAAATCTTATTAGGGATAAAATGTTCTTGATTCTGAATTATTGACTATTGTTTATTTTTGAACAAATATTTCCTTGAAAACTGAAAATAAAAGGCACAGGAAAGAGCAAGTCCAATTAAGTTACATGTTTTTTAAACAAAACTTTTAAGTTCAAATTTTTTAGCCTGATACATAAACAGAGTTTATATGTTACCTCCTTTCTACCTGTACAGTTTCATACCTTGTCACTGTTTTATCAGGTACTTTCCACTTCAGTGTTACAATGAGAACTGGCTCCTAGAATAAGAACTGGCTTAATATTTTGGTGATGATATGTATGCCCTTGCCCTGTCCTCTGACTTTCTTTTAGTGTTATCCCTACCCCCAGTCTTTGCCTAGTGAACTTGCATCCTTGAAGTCCCAGCTGAAAATGTTACCTCTTATTTGAAAATTTGCATATTTTCTCAGGTAGTTTGTTGTCTGTTTAGTAAATCGTTGATTAATTAATTGAGTCTTTATTGCATATTCACTCTTACATAAAGAAAGCACAATGAATGCTATTTTTACTGTGGTGATGATGTTTATTTTGACTATTAGGTAGGCTGTCTTTTCATATTTGTATTGGCTGTTTCATGTTCTTTTTGTGCCTATTCTTTGCTGTTTGTTGTTTCTGTTGGCCTTTTTTTTTGGATCCATTTTATTGCTTGACAGTTTGCTTTAAAAGTCATAAAACAAATTATCTGATTGTCAGCATAGATATTAAAGACGGACCTTCAAAAGCTGATCTGTACTTTTTCTTTGGGAAACATGTAGGAAAAGATGAAGGCATAGAATTAAGTTGTGGATTAATTAGACATATTCCAGTGATTGTAACTGAGTCTGAGTTGTAAAGGATAGAGATTTTGTCTATTTAAGTGCCGATTCTTACTCAGCATGGGCCAGATCACAGAGTTGGCACCTGAGCTGGTAACGAATTATAGTAATTAATGGTAGTGGTACTAGAATTAGGAAAAAGGTAGAACTCTCCTGTATTCTAGTGGGTGATAAAAGTTTCTCTTGACTCTTCTGGTTACGTTATAAGTAAAAATCTATTAGGTTAGTATTCATTGAGTCCTTTTGGTTTTTAAGTATTTGGGGCTCTATAATATAGTGTATGTGACTTAAATTTCTGATTTTTGTGATCAGAGTCACAAACACAGCTCAAGTCCTGGTATCATACATGTTCAGTAACTGATTTTTTCACAGTATTTTAAACTATCTTTTAAGTTTGATGAAACTTCTTTGTTTCATCCAGCCATGGTATCCTATACTTGTGAGTTACATTTAATTAGTCAGCTTTTACTATTTGGGAGAAGAGTAGTTGCAGTTGCCTTTCTCCTTGAGGAGTAAACTCCTCAAGGACAGGAATTTTAATATATTCATCTTGAAATATTCCAAGTGCCTAGAATAGCTTTTGGCACCAACAAGCCTTTGATAAATGTTGAGCCGAAACAGCCAATTTTTTGGCTTCTTATCCTGTGAATATAAAATTACCCTACCTCTCTATTCAGTGTTATATTTTGGTGGATAAGTTATAATTTCCATGACTACTATTCAGTATTAATAATGTGGATTGCTGAACAAATATGGTCATATACCAAAGACAAGCCATAAAAAGTATGCTTACTAGTAACCTTGGCATGTGTGAAATACCAGAATATGTTTCATTAGCTCTCTGATTTTTACAAAAGTTATATATGTATCTATGTTTAATTTTTTGCTTAATTTAAAAAATGTGTATCTTGATAATTTTAACCATAGGCTTGCTGTAACTCATGAAAAAGCTTTTTGTTGTTGTTGTATAAGGTAATATAAGCATTTTTTTTTTTTGAGGAGTCAAGTGTTTTCAAGTTTAAAAAGAATAAAAAGTTTAGTATATTTGTGGTAATGAGTTTTGAAGGTTTCCCGTGAGGAAGTTTTTAAAAAACCAATTTATATTATACTAAATGCCATTAAACATCTCGAAACATTTATGCATTTCAAACATACTACAGAGTAGAATGCATAACTCTGTGAAATTGAAACTCTTAAAAGATAGGTTAGATTTTTGATTAGCGGCTTTTCAAACAATCTTTACATAATTATAAAGCTATGTCTTGACATATGGAAGAAATAGAGTCTATGTTTTAGATGTTTATTGTATACTTAAAAACATTCTAAAAAAAATGCCTAAGGTAATTCTCTCCTATTTAGGCCCATTTTTTGATTTGACTACTTGTTTTCATTCAACCTAGTACAGTAGAAATGGCATGAACCCAGGCTTTCAGCAATATGGGTTTTAGTTTTGGTTCTTCTACAGACTAGTTTTATGGTCTGGAGCAAATCATTTAACTGAGAAGGACTTCAGTGTCCTCATCTGTTAAGTAATAAGTAACATTTGCATAATGCTTTACAGTTTACTTGGCAGTTGATATGGTTTAGCTCTACGTTCCCACTCAGATCTCATGTTGAATTGTAATCCGCAGTGTTTGGGGAGGGACCTGGTGGGAGGTGATTGGATCATGGGTGCAGATTTCCCCCTGGCTGTTCTTGTGATAGTGAGTTCTCATCAGAGTGTGTAGCACTTCCCCCTTCATCCTCTCTCCCGCTCTGCCATGAGAATTTGGTGTTTGCTTCCCCTTTGCCCTTCCATCACGATTATAAGTCTCCTGAGGCCTCCCCAGCGATGCTTCCTGTACAGCCTGTGGAACTGTGAGTCAGTCAAATCTCTTTTCTTCTAAATTACCCAGTCTCAGGTAGTTCTTTATAGCAGTGTGAGAGTGGATGAATACAGCTGTTTTATTTACATTTTGGTTGAGTAGAAAGGTTCAAAACCCATTTATTGATTTAGGCCCAGTGCTGTTCACTAGAGGTACAAATAACTAATAAATGTTGGTGTCTTGCATTCTTCACACACTAGATGAGGTAATAGGTATGTAAAAAGCCAAATTCTGTTTTGCAAAGAGTTAGAGCTCTTTAGGAGGAAAAAAGGAGACACACATAGTCTAACAATTTAGAAAAAGTTTCATTGGTGAGAGAATCTGTTAGCACAGTGGTCCTCCACCTTTTTGGCACCAGGGACTGGTTTCATGGAAGACAATTTTTCTGTGGTTGGGGGTGATAGTTTCAGGATGAAACCAGTTCAGCTCAGATCATCAGGCATTAGATTCTCATAAGGAATGCACAACCTAGATTCCTTGCATGCGCAGTTCACAATAGGGTTTGTTGTCCTATGAGAATCTAATGCTGCTGCTGATCCAACAGGAGGAGGAGGTGGAGCTCAGGCAGTAATGCTCGCCCACCCGCCACGCACCTCCTGCTGTGTGGCCCGGTTCCTAACAGGCCATGGACCAGTACCCAGGGATTGGAGACTGCTGCATTAGCAGATTCTTGAAAGAGTAGGAGTTGTTGAATATAAGCTTCAAAAGGGCAGGGATTTTTCTTTTTTTTTGTTCACTGTTTTATCTTCAGCTCCTAGCACGGGTGCTCAGTAAATATTGAAAGAATGAATGAATAAATGAGTGAGAGGAGAGAAGAGAGGGCAAAGAACATCTTGGAAGAGGAAACAATGATATGCTCAAATTTTATTTCTATCTCTAAATATCTTAGATTACCCAAAGGAGAATGTTCCCAGCATGTGGTCTAAATGGATTTACTTTTCTCACACTTAATCAATCAATTACTCAAAATCATTTCCACATTTTAGGTTGATGGCTCTATGTTAGGATCATGTTGTTATATAATTTCCTGTTTCTGGGAGTTTTTTCCTTTTTTTGTTATTTTGAGAAAAGCAATGTATGCATCTTTTATCGCTTTGGTAATATCTTTGAGTTTCTTACTCAGTATATTTATTTCCTGGAATGTATGTGATTCTTCTTTGAGATTTTCTTTGGAGCTTCCTGATTTCTTGTTCTAATGTGGACTCATTGCTTTGAGGTCTGCTTTGTAGCTGTATCCTTAGAATTTCTTTTCACTTGACTCTTGGGTTAGTGCCACCATTAAAAAAAGGATATTTCCTGTTTTCTTGGTTTTTACCTTTGTTTTGTATTCTTCCTAAACTGTCTTCTTCATGATACAAGAATAAGAGGTCAATTATTGTTTGAGCCTTTGCGTATCTGAAAATGTCTTTATTTTGCTTTTATACTTGGTCGATAGCCTAAGTAGAATTTTACAGTGAAAATAATTTTCTCTCAGAGCTTTGAGACTTTCCTCCATTTATCTTCTAACATCTAGTGTTGATAATGGCTGTCTGAGTCTTATTTATTTGTAGTTTTTTTCCCCCTCTGGAAATTTCTGGACTTTTCTTTTTATCTTAATGTTTCTGATATTTCACAAGAATGTGCCTACATGTGAGTCCTTTTTATTAGTTATGCTCGGCATTCAGTAGTTCCTTTTAATATATAAACACTTGTCTGCCTTCAGCTTTGGAAAATTTCTGTTTTCTTTATTGAAAGCTTGAATCTCCTGAATTTGTTTTTCCTCTTAGATTTTCCTCTCTTTATGTCTTTTTGCCTTTTGGAGGAGGCAGGGTGCTTTATTTTGCTTTATTTTCTGACTCTTCTAACTGAACTTTTTATTTCAGCAGTTATATTTTAATTAAAAGAACGCTTACGCTTATTCCTTTTTCATAACATATTGATACTGACATGGATAGAAAAGCTTTTGAAATTGCTTTAAGAATAATAAGTTTTTTAAATAAATGCTATTGTCTGTTTCCTGAATCATTTCTGTTTCTTCCAGGGTTATTGATTTCCTTGTTTTATTTATTCTGGTCTTGCCCTTGGGACTGGAAGGCTGATCAGGTCTCACCATAAGCAATGCCTTTTGACTAACAGGCATAATAGGGTGAATGGGTTGGGAGCTAGCTTTTAAGGGAAAGGGCCTACAACAGGTTTTATTGAATTTCTTTCTTTTTTTTTGTTTTGAGAAGGAGTCTCACTCTGTCGCCCAGGCTGGAGTGCGGTGGCGCCATCTCGGCTCACTGCAAGCTCCGCCTCCCAGGTTCACGCCATTCTCCTGCCTCAGCCTCCCAAGTAGCTGGGACTACGTCGCCTGCCACCACCCCCGTCTCATTTTTTTTTTTTTTAGTAGAGATGGGGTTTCACCGTGTTAGCCAGGATGGTCTCCATCTCCTGACCTCATGATCCGCCCACCTCGGCCTCCCAAAGTGCTGGGATTGCAGGCGTGAGCCACCGTGCCCAGTCCCCTGAATTTCTTTAGAGAGGAACCCTTTCCCCTTTTTTTTGATCTGGGGATAAATGATAGAATTCATGTAATCTGCATGTACATGGGAGTAGGGGCAGACTGGGGACAAGGAGCCAACTGTTGTTCCATTTTCTTCTTTTCAGCTTCCATGAAAAAGTGAACTCCCTTTCACTCTTGCTCTTCCTACCCTATGGTACTAAGCTGGGAGTCCTTCTGGGGTTTACTTGATAGATCACTTCATTGTCTGCTCTTGGCTGTGACCCTGTCCATAGAAATGCTTCCAAATTTATTATATTCACCTGTGCCTTATATATACTCTATATGCTATCATACTGTTAGGAGTTTAAATTAGTACAACTACTTCGAAGAGTAATTTGATAGTCTGTTGTTGAATATGTATGTACTCTAGGATCTATCCAGTGGTTTTCCTCCTCCTTCTGTACTTTCGAGAAATCTTGGCACAATTGTATAGTGGGGCTGTGCAAGAGTGTTGTCACAACAGAAAACTATTAATGAAGCATATTTAAATGTCAATCAGCATCAGTCCCTGGGTTAAAGGATGGTTGTAGTTCTTTCAGTCTTCACACTTTGTAGCTCTTTCGTGAAGCCAAACTCTGGGAGTAGTATTCTGGTTCAAGAGTACCCAGCATCCAGCTGTATAGATGAAAATTACATTAAAATACCACACAGGTGTTTTTTTTTTTTTTTTTTTTTTTTTTTTTTTCCTGAGACGGAGTCTTGCCCTGTTGCTCAGGCTGGAGTGCAGTGGCACTATCTTGGCTTACTGCAACCTCTGCTTCCCAGGTTCAAGCAGTTGTTGTGCCTCAGTCTCCCAGGTATCTGGGATTATAGGCATGCACCACCATGCCTGACTAATTTTTATATTTTTAGTGGAGATGGGATTTCACCATGTTGGCCAGGCTGGTCTTGAACTCCCGACCTCAGGTGATCCATCCACCTCAGCCTCGCAAAGTCCTGGGATTACAGATGTGAGCCACCACACCTGGCCTAAAATACCACATAGGTTTTATGTCTTAAAAGTTATGTGAACATTCAGTTTGGTATATAAGAGACATTTTCACTATATACCTTTATCAGGATGAGTTCTATTTCTGTAATTTTGGGTGGGTGTGAGGGAACACTAAATAATGGAGAAGAAATTCCAGGCTGAAGAGGGCAACTCTTAAATGATTTGTATCTTTTCTTGAAGGCTGGTGGTAGACTTGTTTCATAATGAAAATAGTTGAGAAAGTCCAGTTTTCTTTAGTTACCAGTGTAAAGGGTACATTGAGACTATTCTGCTTGGTAAATGCTCACTGATTGTTATAGTTTTAGAACAGTGGTTCTCAAATCCAGTGACAGACATTTGGTAGATAAAATAACAACAGACATATGTATTACTTTTATGTGCCAGGTACTTTTCTAAATACATTGTGTATATTATGGCATTTAATCCTCATAAAGATGGGGGGACTGTGTGAAGTAAGAACTATTATTGACGCATGTTCCAGATGAGAAATGGAAACATACAGAGATTAAGTAGTCATATTGAAAGAAAGGATTGGAATTATAGCTGAAGACTAGAATTGAGCTGAGAACATGAAATCTGGAGTCAGACTGCCAGGATTTGAATCCTAGCTCTGCTACATACTACCTCTCTGAACTTGGGCAAGTTTTTAAACTTCTCTGTGACTTAATTTCTTCATCTGATATATGGGATAAGATATGAGTTGTTATGAAGATTACATGCATTTAAAGAATAACACCTGGCACATAAATGGCCCTATATATATTTGCTTTTGACATTGTCATCCTTATCCTATCATCTCACTTAGTTAGATAAAAGTGTCTTTGTGTTTTGAACATGATTATCTGTCAGATGTATTTGGGTAGAAGAATGCAGAGAACTGTAGAACCAAGAATAGAATCTTAGTAGTCACCATTGGTACTTTGAATTATTGTTGTTAATGAAGAAAACATACATTCCATAACACAGACCTCTTTCTGTACTTTCGAGAAATCTTGGCACAATTGTATAGTGGGGCTGTGCAAGAGTGTTGTCACAACAGAAAACTATTAATGAAGCATATTTAAATGTCAATCAGCATCAGTCCCTGGGTTAAAGGATGGTTGTAGTGTACATTTTTAGGTACACTGTTAGTTTCTTTAATAGAATCAAATGGTGGTGGCTGGGTGAGGTGACTCACACCTGTAATCGCAGCACTTTGGGAGGCTGAGGTGGGCAGATCTCTTGGGTTCAGGAGTTTGAGACCAACCTGGCCAACATGGAGAAACCCCATCTCTACTAAAAATACAAAAATTAGCCTGGCGTGTTGGCATGCGCCTGTAATCCCAGCTACTGGGAGACTGAGGCATGAGAATCACTTGAACCCAGGAGGCAGAGGTTGCAGTGAGCCTAGATCTTGCCACTGCACTCCAGCATGGGTGACAGAGTGAGACTCCACCTCAATAAACAAACAAATAAATAAGTAAATAACCAAATAAATAAAAGAATCAAGCAGTGGCTATTCAAAATATACTAGCATATTTTATCCAAGTGCCCTTAGAATCAATACCTTGCATATAATAATAGCCTTTATGGTAAACATTTGGTTTGTTATATTTTAAAAATATGTGTATGTTTTGCCTTGATGTTAAGTGCTTCTTCAAACTTTTTTTTCTTGGTAAGGGCATACCAAGTTCGCATTATTGATTATTAAGATTTATTTGGAGCTTAAAAGCTTGATATATCATTGTTAATAATAGACATCTTTTTGATACGTGTGGATTTCTGTTCAATAAAGTGCTCTTTGGGGTTTATATTTGCCTTTGTGTTATTAGACTAATTCATGTTTGACTTTCCTAATCACTTTGTGGCATGTTCCCCCTTTGTGTAATAGATACTGGTTCATACTGGATTTACAACTCCATATATATTGAGTGCTTTTCTGTTGTCTTCTGATCTCTTTTTCAGGAATCTTTTCATGTGGGAAAGGATTTTAAAATGTGTACCCACTGACCATTTTCACAGTAGAGTATCAGTTCTCTTTCTCTGCAGATCAAGGGATTATAAGCAGCTTGTATATATATATATATATATTTACATATGGTGTAAGTAGTGAAAGCTTTCATTTTGAATCACTAGTTGTGGGGCTTTGTGATAGATTATTAATCTTTTTTTTCCTTGCCAGACATGTGCAATCCAGATTTCATGAAAGACAACCTCCCTCTGCCCTCTCGTATATAATAATGGTTAAAATATTCTAGTTATTTTTCCTAATGTATGTACTTTGTGTTGAACAGAAGATTTGTGTTTTTCTGGACAAATTCCATAACTTCTTTATTGTTTATAACCTTGGATATTTTATATTTTCAAGTCTCTGTTTTTGGGGTGTGGAATGAAATAGATTTGTGAGGGTAGAGGGGAGTTAACCAAGCTGCTATGCTGTTTTTCCCATAGTATTTTCCTCATCCAGAATACCTGGGAGCCCCGTTTAATGTATGTATTCTTTATCCTAAGAGAGAAGGAGGGGGCAGGGAGACATTTTGGTTGTTAAGAAGTTGGAATATGAAGCTTGATGAATGATCAGATAAAATCTTACATGTAAGCTTAAGTATTACTTTTGAGATTTAAGTATTTCAAAAATTGCTACATATTCACCAAGTTTCTTGAAACCATTGATTTTTCTGTAAGGGGTTTTGGTAACTATTGTGTGAGTTGATAACATGTATGTCATAAAAATGAATGGAAACTGAAACATCTGAGAATTCTGTAAAATGAGAAATCCAAATGCAAATGAATACAATGACAAACATTTATTAGCTAAGGAAGGTGGTGGTAGGAAAACAAAGGCAGCAGGAGACTTTAAAAAAATGACTGTGCATGTTCCTTTTAAAAGATATGTTTATTCTACTTTTCTTGCTGCCAATTATTGTATCCCTTTTTTGGGGGGCCAGAAAATAGAAAATAGATCAGACATCTAATGCTGTTACACATCTGAAATAACCTCTAGCATTTCTGGAGTTAGTCAGTGGTTTGTGCTTTATAGAAACCTCTTTTCCAGGAACTTCTCCTGTTTGGTATTTACTTCAAGTTTACTGCAGCAGTTTCAACTTTTGGTTATAAGTTATAGAAAACTCAGCCTAAGTCAGCTTAAGCCAAAGAGGGAATTTATTTGTTCACATACCCCTCGCTCATTGCAAAGTTAGTTTGTGCGTGTTGATTCAGGGTGAAAGGAATTACTTGAATTCATGTTTTTGTTCTGATACCTCTTTGTTGGCCTCGTTCACACAAACTCTTCCCTCAGTTACGAGATGTCTGCCAGCAGTTTCCTGGTTTATATCTTTCTATATAGAATCCAGCAGAAAAGAGTGATAATCTTGTGCCTCTGCGTGGGTCATGTGCCCTTCTCTGAGCAAATCACTGTGGCCATTACAGTGTGATTTAGCAATGGACTTAGACCTAGGTCATGTGTTCAATCCAGAGCTAGGGTAGACTTGACTACTAGAAATACATGGTCTGAGAATGGAGAAGTAGTGATTTCCTAAAGGGAAATCAGAATATGTTTAGCGGGAGAAGACCAAATGAGTGCTAGACTGGGAAAAAATAATAGATGTTTCTATATATTTACTAAACTGAAAAACAAAACACACCAGGAATAAAAGACAATAATTTAAAAACTCTAAAATAGCTCACAAAATGAATCTTAAACTGTGGAAGATATATCTAGTGACATTGAGTCAAAGCTTTTGGGTCCCCATCTCTTTTTTCCTTCTGTCACAGTAAGGGACAGTAGGGTTGATGTTTCTCAAGGAGCCTGTTCCTGCTAGGTCAGGAGTAAATGTTTGCTATAAGGATTTTCCTGAAAAGTACACAGTGGAAAGAGACCCATGGTTCCCTTTAATCCAGGATGGCTTGAGCCTGATGTTATTTCTGGTGTCCCTGGCCCCTTCTTACAAGGATTTTCTCACTCTGAGTGGGTACTAATGATCAGTGCTGTACTAGAATCTTAGGAGAATGAGTTCTTTTGTGTAGAAAGTGATACTTTTTGCTCCTTATTTGGGGTGTCCCATGGAGTGAGAATGAGTTCTGAGTGTACTTCACACTTGCCTCTTACACTTCCAAGCCACCGCATTAACAGGATATGCATTGTGGGATTAGACCATTAAAATTTTCATAGCAATCATGTGCTGCCACATTGTAATCTCTGATTAAATACAGCATACACGTCACGCTCCATTATATCTTTTCTAAATCTTTTGATTGAATTATAAACACTTTATGATTTTTCCACATTATAATATAGTCCCCTACATAGACTATCCCTTGTACCTTAACTAAGTAAATTAAGTTTACAAAAGTATTTCCTTGGCTTCTCTTATTGGTAAGTTGCCCAGTTTTCACCTTTGTTGCTATTCTTCTTGGCGTTTCTCCCAGTTCTATTTCCCTTTCATCAGTCAGGCCTACCTTCATATACTTTATTTTTATATTGTACATTCCTCTGCAGGCAGACTGCCTGTCATTGCCAGATCTGCAGTGAGCCCTTCTTCCCTGTCAGAAGCCTGACCCCATAGCACACTGTAAGTGGTTATTTGGAGTGATGTGGTTTAGTGGAAAGACCTTTGGATGTGGAGCAGGAAGACCAAGCTTCAGTGCTTGGATTGTTACTTATTAGTTCTGTGACCCTGGGTACATTGGGTAACTCCTCTCAGCTTCGGTTTCATAATCCTGAAATTGATCTAATATCAGATTACTTGCTTTACCTACATCAGTGTTTTCTTGTGGGAAAAAAAACATGCTAAGTGTCAGAGGACTCTGTAACCTGTAAAGTTCTATACAAATGTAAATTGCCACTTTTTACTGTTAAGGTAAAAACTTTAAAAAGTGATATTTAGTTTTAAATCACAGGTGATTTAAGAATTGTATGATGTTTGTTGAAATAGTGGATATTCTTCAGCATTAGAAAAACATATTAAAAGATCATTGTGTCTTATCTTACTTTTGTTTAATCTTAGGAAATAAAGAAATATATGTAAGTTAATTTTCTAGGAAATGGAAAGTTAGTTCCTTGGATGGCAGATTTCTAATTTTAACGGTTTTATATGGAGATCTTCTAAAATTGCATTGCATAATTATCTGCACTTTTAACTAGAGTGTACTTTTAACTGCTCCATTCCTTTTAATTATATAAATTATAGAGAAAAAAACACGAGCACATTGTAAAAATTTCAAATAATACAAAAGGGTACAAAAGAGGAAGTTAATGTCTTTACATCTGCCCTTCAATTTTACTTCCTTGAGGTTATGTCAGTTAATTTCTTGTGGATTCTTTCGCCACCTATATATATATATATATATATATATATATATATATCTTGTTTTACCCAAGGGATTAATACCATATGTGATGTTTTATACCTTACCATTTTTCGTTTTCAACTTCTGGTTAGATACCTTCCCATACCAGTACATATAGGTCTTATATGTGTGTAACAGAATGTATTTATTTCAGTCTCCTGGATGAAAGTGACTTCTAACTTTTTAGTGTTTTGTTGCTGCAGTCAAAGCTGCAGGGAACTTTCGTACATAATGTATTGGCGTATTTGTGTTGTGATCATTGGATGCGTTACATGAAATGGAATTACTGAGTCAAAGGACGTGTTCATTTTTTGTAACAATTTTTTGGGAAAACTGAGAGGATGCTAACTAAGCATATGATTCTTTAGTGCTAAGGCACTTTCAGTTGTGGGAAAAGACTCTAGATAGTCTTTAAGACCTTCCTGAAGTAGGAAAGATGGATTTTGCTTTTGGCACCTTTTGGCTTCTCTGCATGCTCTCTTCTTCATCTTATGAATAATTTTACTTAAGGTGTTCACTATTAATTCCACCATACCAGTCTCTCTTAGGATTCTAAGCAAGGTTATAGACCTGTTACTCCTCCTCCTATTATTTTTACAAATTATTTTATTATTAAATTCTCCACTTCTGTTTTCCTCCTTTTAGTCTCTGTCTGAGAGCCTGCTGTCAGAGTTTTCTTCCTAAAAGTTCAGGTATGATCATGTCATCTTTCCCCTTAAAAATATGTAGGTGTATAAACAATTTGGCCCTAATCTGACTTCCCATTTTGCACTATTTTCCCATACACATTATGTTCAAACACAAAGAACTATTCACTGGTAATGCACTTTATGTATTTTTATGCTCAGTGCCTTTGCACATGCCGTATGTATCCTTCCCTCTTTGGTCACCTGATAAACTTTGTTCACTCTTTTAGATTCAGCTCAAAAGTCATCTCTATGAAGTCTTTCCTGAGTGGTAGAATGGTAAGGTAAATGGTTGAGGCTGGTAGGAACGGTAATCAGGGCCTTAAATGTTGTATTAGATGGTTTGGATTTTAAGAGTACTGGTTCTGATGCATAATCAACTTTAAGAACTGCTGTCCTGGAGTGCTCCTATTGCTAATCCCGTTGTTGCAGGCATCACTTGGTATTGTAATTAATTGTTCCTATTCCTTTCCCACAAAATTCTGAGTGTCATGAAGACAGGGATCATGTAACAGACTTTTAGCAAATTCTTGTTAGTGCCTACCTTCTACAGTTCTGTTTGGGTGTTAAATGAAATGAAACCTGTAGAGTGGTTGACATAGTAAGAACTCAATAAATGCAAGCTGTTATTGTTATCACCATTGTTAACACTGGATAGATTAATCCTGACTTGAGGAATATAGGGTGATTTCTTGAAAGAGGCAAAGTTTGATCCAGGCCTTAAAAGACTGTGTAAGGATTACATTGGTGAGTTTTGATCAGTTTTTAAGACCTTATGCAAGTGCCTATGAAAGTAAAACTTAAATGAAGTATCTATGCTTATCTGTTAATGACATTTGAAAGGGGGACATTTGTCTAATTTTTTGTATCCTTACTATCTAATAGGTATTAAATGTAAAATTAATGCATCATTTTATGTGCATAAATAATTATGTCCAAAAGGTGGAGTTTAGCTAAGATTGTGAAAGACTTATTAGAAAATTAAAATTCTTAATTTTGTGTGAAATTAAAACCTCACTTGAATTTTACTGATCTAAAAACATTAAGGCAGTATATGTATTTTAAAACCATTTGTGCCTGTGCCCTTGAGAAAAGTTGGTGGGTGTATTTTTATCAAAACCATATACACAGTGACATATTAAATGTATCATATTATTATACTAATCATGTGACTATAGAAACAAAAGTAACCAGAGGACTAAAGCCTATCAAAACCATCTTTTTGTTTTTGTACAATGAAATTCTTCTTAAATTTGCCAGTGAATTCATACCAATTGAAACCAGATGTAGACTTCCGTCTTTTAATGTATTAGCTCAGCTATAAATGTCTTATTTTCATCCCTGATTGCTGAGTATTTCATTCATAGTTTATTATCTCTCTACCACCCTTCTTTAAAAAAGTACAACAAAATGGACTATAAAATGTGATTCAAGGGATTTAAAAATGACATCGCACCATTTGTATAGTGACCCAAATCAAATTAAATCTGTAATGTATTGAGGATCACTTAATTAAATCCACAAATGAAGTACTCTGTTGATAAAATTTTTCATGTTCCAATCAATGGTTCCACAGATTTTTGTTTGTTTTAAGGGATTCTTAACAGATACCACTGAAGGAAGTGTTAGCTGTGATTTGAGAATGGATCTAACGCTTTTCCATCTTGAAACTGAATTCTTACATTATCTTCTTCTGTATGAAGCAGATCCTCTCATGTGTTTTCTCCCCCTTGGTGTTTTCAATATAAATCTGACCATTTTGAAATAGTTGGGTATGGACCTATCCAGCCTCATGAAAAGTCTTAAAGATATGAGAAAGGTACTGCTTTAAATTTTATGTCATAATAGGAAGAAGTAGTTCTCTTTGTTGCCAAATAAAAATCTAGCTACTTTTGGTAATTGGCTGTATTTATATGTAAATGAAATTTGTTAAAACAGCTAGAGAGTATTTGAAAACAAAACTCCATCTATCTAGGAAAATGACTGTCAACTTCTTTATTTTTTAATAATAAAAAGATTAACATATATCCAAATGACATGAAATAAGCATCATACAAACATCTAGATCAGAACCTGCTACATGGTGTCCACTAAATATACATTCTTATTTCTTTCCACTCTTCTCCTTTTCCATTAGTGACACACAATACTTGTAGAGTGCCTTAAATCTTGATACAGATATTTCTCTTGTCCAAAGTTCATTGGGCACCATTGATATTTAAAAGAGACCAAGTAAACATTTATCTTCCAAGTTTGCTAAGATTTGTCTCCATTTTGGTACAAGGCTGAAATTTGGCCTATCACTTTTTGTTATTTTTCTCATTGTAGTGGAAGGAAGAAAACTGGGCCTTACTTGGTTTCTGAGTGCCATTTTATAATTGTTGTATTTCTATTCTTTAGTTCATTAGTTACTCTATTAGTAGTCTTTCCTTTCCCTGGATAGTGAGCTACTTTTTTTATTTAAAGCTTGATTTTAATGCCACTTCCTTTCTCTATTCCTAATTAATTGCACTCCTTTTTGGGTATGTTTCACTTTGAAAGAGCGTTTTATGATTGTTTATGAGTTTCTAAGTCTGTATTTCCTGCTAGATTGGAGCCCCATTAGGTTAGGTTAGAGATTTAAAAAAAAATTAAATCTAGAGTAGGTACTCAATAAATGATTTTTCAGTGGCTGAATGTTACCTAGTGCTTCTTGGAAAATACTTCTGAATTCTTATGTCACTTTTATACTCTGGTTTACATTCTGGTTATATATGTGCTGTTATTCTCAGCAATATTGTAACCCCTGGGGTAATTTTGTTTTTGATGCTTTATTGTTTTAATTTGCTTTTCTTTGATAATTAGTGCAGTGTAATAGTTTCCGTGTATGTTAGTTACTAGCTCTTTTTTTTTAGTTTTGTGAATTTTATATTGATTTCTTCAGCCTGTTCTTTTATTCAGGTTTTATTGTTTTTCTGAAGGTTTTATATAAGCTCTTTATATTCTAAATAAATAATTCTATACATTAATATCTTGCTATGACTTTTTTTCTTTTTAAAAATTTATTTAGTTTTTTTTAGAGACAAGGCCTCACTGTGTTGCCCAGCCTGGACTTGAACAAACTCCTGGGCTCATGTGATCCTCCCACCTCAGTCTCCTGAGTAGCTGGGACTGTAGATAGGCCTGTGCCACCGTAACTGGCTATTTTTCTGAGTTTTCTAAGGTTATGTAGAACCTTATATGTATTCTAAGCTTATGTATTCTAAGTTTTTGTGTAGACAAAACTAATAAGTTCTCATAATTCTTTCTTTGCTTTTTTTTTGGTTAGAAACTATCTTTCCTGCTTGGTGATTTGAAACTTACTTTGGTTTTCTTCTAAGTATTTTTAAAATGTTTAAATCATTGTTTTATATATTTATTTTAGTAGAATTAAGCATCTGTTTTCAATAAAATGCTTATAGAGTCACCCATTAATGTACTCAGGGTTACTCTTCAGGCCAGGTGAGTGTGCTTACGTCCACAGTTCATTAACAGGTGTATTTGTTTTGTTTGGCTGGCATACCATTTAAAATAACTTTAATATGAATGCTGAGCTGGGGCAGATACTCTGCCTGATATTCAGGGATGATCATTTTGCTGCCTATTTATGGCTAGTATCTATTCTTACTGTTGTTTACCACTGATAGCTGTTCTGATTGGCTGGTATTGTGGTTGGCAACTGTCCTGATTAGACATTTGCTTTAATGACTGTCAGATATTTTGAATATCACCCTTAGAACAAGCCTCAAAACCCCCAGTTTTTCTTATATTAGACTAATTCATAGATTTATGTTTGTGACATCTGGCAGTGGTGTGATGGAAGTAATATTGATTGCTGAGGAAATGTGGGGTTTACTACTTAGTAGTTGTATGACATTCGGTAGTCCGTTTAATTTCTCCGAATTTGTTTCCTCTTCTGTTAAAAGGAATAATAATAAGTGTTTCTGCTTACTTACTTTAGTAGAGAAATCACATAAAATGTTTTTATAAACTGTAAAGAAATATAAAAATTTAAGACAACAGTATGCCTTTATGTTCTAGAAAATATTTCTCCACCTGTTTATTGTTGTTTAAAGTGATTTTATTGAGTTGTAGGAACCTTTCCTTTCATAATTGAATTTAAAAGTCTTAAAGTACAGATACTGCTTTTAAGCCTTAATACTAAATTGGGTTGTTAAAATAAATTTAAATTAAGCTCTGTTCATGTACTTGTATGAATGACTGGATATTGCATCATTTTTTGATTGAGGAGGATATGAAGCAAATGAGAAGACATTGACTCTCTGAATTAGTGGGAGGGATTTATTACCAAAGGGAGGAAAACATAATGAAAGAGAGGTTGTATAAACTTCAGATCTACACTCTCTACCTTTAACAGTTCAGAGCCAAATTCAGGTTATACTCTCAGATATTCTTGTCTGCTTCATTACGTCTGGGATTATCAGTTTCCATGTCCCTGTACACCCAGCACCTTGAACAGTATCAGCGCAGTGATAGAGCCAGTCAGGTGTATATTTGCTGAATGAACACATAGATTGATGCCCAAATGAGTGAGAATTTTATTTAGTGAAGATTGCCTTTACGTGAAGATACTTTGATAACATAGAATCATAGAGTTGGAATGACCCTTTCAAGTCATTGAGCAAAGCCAGACAGTTCATGAATTAGTATAATATCCCTGGAAAATCCTCCTTTAATCTTGCTGTGGATTTGTCCAGTGACTTTATAGCATTGAAATCAGATAGATCCTAAGACGCTGAAGTACAGTCAGTTTACGTAATTCTGAACATTCTTTAGTAGAGCAGTGAAATATAGGGTACAGGAGCAGAGATAACAAATCAGAGTTAATAGAAAATTAGTGACTTATTGGTTGGAAATAGTAGAATGTTAAGAGATAAAAATTCACGTCTAGGTAACTAAAAAGGTCTGTACTGAAGTAACTAAACAAGACACAATTTTATGGGCTGATGCTGCTTTTATTAACACCCCAAGCTTTTTAGTCTTTATAGAAAGAGTGGAGGATGAGGACAGACGAGAAAACTTAGGTGCATATGACAGCGCCACCACCTTGCCCACCATCTGTAGTGGTCCACTGTGATGGCCCTAAACAACACTCCTACCTCCCTCTCCCTCACATTTGGCTGCACACCACTAACTTAGAAAGACTGGGAACATCAGATGAAGGTGTCTCCTTTCTTTTTGTATTGACAAGTCTGTACCCATTCATTCATTATTTATCAAGTGCTGTCTGTACGGCAGGCATAGCTCCAAGCATTGTGGATACATCAGTGAACAAAGTGTTCACAAAGCATTCTTGTGGACCCTTTCTATTGCAGTACTGTCCACAAGAAACACAAGCCACATATAATTTTAAATTTTTGAGTAGCCACGTTAAAAAAAGTGAAATTAACTTTCATAATATAACAGACATATTATTATAAAACATTAATATTATATAATATGAAATACCATATTTAATACTTATTATATTAAACACTAACATTTTATATGTTCAACATTAATATATTAATAATATAATATGTAAATATTTATTGGGTAATCAATATGTAAATTTTAATACAATAGCTTGCATTCTTTTTGTATTAAGCCTTGATCTTTGGTGTATATTTTACATTTACAGCATATCTGAAATTAGAATACCCACGTTTCAAATGTTTAGGAGCCATGTGTGGTTAGTGGTTACTCTGTTGGATGGTGCGGCTTTAGAGTATGGTGCTTGCTTTCTCTGCACTGTCAAGTCAGACCATCTAGTCTGAGGTAGAGAATAAATTCCTGGAAGTACCAGAATTTTCAGGTAATTTAGACTCCTTATCTATGGCCAGTAAAGCCTTACTTGATCTGGTCCTTGCCTGTCTCTCAGATCTCATCTAGAGGTAGTCTTCTCCTGGTGCATTAAACTTCAGCCTTCTTTATTCAACTCAAATATGGTGAGCTTTTTCTTGAATCAAAGCATTTTCCCCCCTCGGTTTTACTTTTATTGTGCCAAGATACACATAAACAAAATTTGCCATCTTACCCATTTTTAAGTGTGCAGTTCAGTGGCATTAAATACATTTATAAAGTTGTGCAATTATCCCCATTATCCATTCCCCTCTTTTCATCTTGTAAGACTGAAACTCTGTACCCATTAAGCACTAACTCTCCATTCTCTGCTACTTCAGCCCCTGGTAACCACTATTCTACTGTCTATCTCTATGATTTTGGTAACTCTGAGTATTTCATATAAGCAGGATCATACATTAATTGTCTTTTTTGTGACTGACTTCATTTAGCGTGATGTACTCAAGCTTCAGCCGTGTTGTAGCATGTTGCAGAACTGCCTTCCCTTTTAAGGCTGTATAAAATTCAATTGTATGTTTCTACCACATTTTACTTATTCATTTGTCTGTCAAATGACATTTGGGTTGCTTCCACTTTTTTAGCCATTGTGGATATTGCTGCTATGAACATGGGTGTACACTCATCACGAGGTGAAACTTGTTCAAAAATACCTCTTTGAGACCCTGCATTTAGTTCTTTTGAGTATTTACCCAAAAGTGGAATTGCTGGGTCATAAGGTAATTTTATGTTTAACTTTTAGAGGAATCTTTATACTGTTTTCCACAGAGGCTGTACCATTTTACATTCCCATTAGCTATACACAAAGGTTCCAGTTTCTCTACTTCTTCGCCAACATTAGTTCTTTTTTGTCTTTTGATAATAGCCATCATAATGGGTGTGAAGTGGTATCTTATTATGTTTCTGACTCACATTTCTCTTATGATTAGTGATGTTGAGGATCTTTCCATGTGCCTCTTGGCCATTTGTATATCTTTGGAGAAATGTCTATACAAGTCCTTTACCCATTTTTGAATTTGATTTTTTTATTGTTAAGTTTTAGGAGTTCTGTATGTTATATTCTGTATGTTAATGTCTTACCAGATATGTAATTTGTAAATATTTTCTCCAATTCTGTGGGTTGTCTTTTTACTCTGTTGATACTGTCTTTGGATGTGCATTTTTTTTTTTTTTGTTTTTTGTTTTAAAATTTTTATGAAGTCCAATTTGCCTGTTTTATTCTTGTGTTCTCTGCGCCTTTTTGATCGTATCTGATAAACCATTGCCAAATCTGGTATCATGATGTTTTTGCCCTGTTTTATTTTTTCCCAAGAGTGGTATAGTTTTAGGTCTTATGTTTAGGTCTTTGATCCATTTTCAATTAATTTTTGTATATGGTGCTAGGTAAGGGTTCAACTTATTCTTTAGCACACGGGTATCCAGTTGTGCCAGCACTCGTTGTTGAAAATACTATTCATTTCCTGTTGAATGTTCTTGACACTCTTGTTGAAAATAATTTGATTATGTATACAAGGGTTATTTCTGGGTTTTCTACTCTGTTCCATCCATCTATCTGTCTGTGTTTATGCCAGTACCACATTGTTTTGATTACTATAGCTTTGTAATAAGTGTTGAAATCAGGAACTATGAGACTTATAGCTTTGTTCTTGTATTTTCAGTATTGTTTTGGCTATTTGGGGCCCCTTGAGATTTCATACAAATTTTAGGATAAGTTTTTCTATTTCTGCAATGAACATCACTGGGATTTTGGTAGGGATTGTGTTGAATCTGTAGGTTGCTTTGGGTAGCATGGGCATCTTAAAAACATTAAATTTTCTTATCTATGAAGTTATGATAGGTTTTTATTTATTAATGTCTTAAATTTGTTTTTTCAGCAGTTTTGTAGTTTTCATTGTACAGATATTTCACCTCGTTGGTGAAATTGATTCCTAAGTATTTTATTCTTTAAAATAAAGAAATTCTATTTCTATTGTAAACAGATTTTTTTTTGTAGTTTCCTTTTCAGATTGCTCATTGGTAATGTACAAAAATATAACTGATTTTCATGGGTTGAATTTGTATACTGCTGCTTTGTTGAATTTATTTATTACTTCTAATAGGTTTTTTTGTGGATGCTTTAGAATTTTCTACATATATGATCATATCATCTGTGAACAGAGATAATTTTACTTATTTTTTTTCCAGTTTGGATGCCTTTATTTGGTTTTCTTGCCTAATTGCTCTGGCTAGAACCTCCAGTACTATGTGGAACAGAAGTATTAGGTTGTTGCAAAAGTAACTGCGGTTTTTGCCATTACTTTTGCACCAACCTAATAGCATCCTTGCATTGTTCCTGATCTTTGAGGAAAAGCTTTCAGTCTTAGAGCTTTGAGTATGACGTTTACTTTGGGTTTTTTATATATGGCTTTTACTATGGTGAGATAGTTTCCTTCTATTCATATTAGTTGTGTGTTTTATGAAAAGAAGTTAAATTTAGTCAAATGCTTTTTCTGTTTTCATTTGAAATGATCATGTGTTTTCTTCTCCATTCTGTTAAGGTGGTGTATTACATTGTTTGAGTTTGTATGTTGAATCACTCTTGCATTCCAGGAATACTTCCCAGTTGGTCATGGTGTATAACCTTTTAAGATCCTGTTGAAGTGGGTGTGCTGTATTTTGTTGAGAATTTTTCTATCAATGTTCATAAGGGATATTAGTCTGTAGTTGTTTTGTAGTGACTTTGTCTGGCTTTGGTATCAGAATAATGCCTCTTAAAATGAGATTGGAAGTGTTCTCTTTGCTTCAGTGTTTTAGAAAATTTGAGAGGTTGAATCAAGATATTTTAATCTTTTTTTTTTCCCCCTTTTTGTGGAATGTATGTTCCCAGATAGCCATTCACATGGCTGGCCCCATTATATTATTTAGACTTTAGTAAAATGTCTTTTGGGCCTTCTTGAATGTCAGTCTAAAGTAGCTTCTCAGTCATTCTCTATCAGTAGCTCTCTATTATTGTCCTCATAGCAATTTTCACAGACATTTTCCCGTGTTATCCTGTTTTCTATCAAATTATCCCGTTGCTTATAGATAGAATATAAGCTTGAGAGCAGTCCCTATCATTTAGAGTTTTTATGGTTAGTTCTATTTTGTAGGCATGATTGATTAAGTCTTTGGACATTTGTGCTTAACTAAATCTCTACCCCCTGTCTCCCTGCAGCCCTTCCGTAAGTCAGGGGTTGGGCTGAAATTTCCAAACTTCTAATCACTTGGTTGGTTTTTTTGGAAACCAGCTCCCATCCTGAAGCTATGTAGGCTCCCACTACGAGTCACATGATCAGTATAAATTCTGGTATGGTTGAAAGGAGCTTATTATGAATGACAAAAGACAACCCCTCTCACTCTTGTGAGAGGGGTGAGAAAACAAAGATAAAATATCTTGATTCAACTTCTCACTCACTCATTCAGTTCCTAGGGTCTTAGGAGATTTTGTGCCAAAAACCTACAAAGACCAAATATTTCTTATGATTTCATAATGTCACACTACCTTACAAGATTGTTTTAAGAATAAATGAGAGAATGCATGCAAAACTCTTAGCACATTGCCTGGTACAGATAGCAGTGGCTCTACTGCTACAGCTGTTAAGATTTTCTTCCCCATCCGTCTCTTCCTTGGCCTTCTCTGCTCTCCCCTTTTTCCTTCCTCTGATAACCTTTGCTTGTGTTTCCATTTTCCTAATCTTTCTCTGACATTTTTTTCTTCTGAGTTCTCAATATTAGGTCAGAAGTCCAGGTCTTGGAAGGGTTAGGAGTGGCACTGGTGTAGGAGCTTCTCGCAGAAGATTCATTTCAAGCCCCCCTCCCTCATTTACTTTCCTTTAGCTGTTGGTTTCATTTTCATCAAGAATCTGAAATATCTCAGGGGAAGTATCTGAATTTACTTTTTCAGAACAGATATTAGCTGTGATAGTGCCCCCCCACCCCCAGTGTTAGAAGATGTGGGAAATAGTGATTCCTTGTATCAGGCTGATTCTTGAGATATGTCCTTTGCTTTAGGAATGATACTGATGGCACTGATAATCTTTTTTTTTTTTTTGAGATGGAGTCTCACTGTGTCGCCCAGGCTGGCATGCAGTGATGTGATCTCGGCTCACCGCAACCTCTGCCTTGAACACTCTCCTACCTCAGCCTCTTGAGTAGCTGGGGTTACAGGTGCATGCCATCACGCCTGGCTAATTTTTGTATTTTTAGTAGAGACAAGGTTTCACCATGTGGGCCAGGCTGGTTTCGAACTCCTGACCTCAAGTGATCTGCTCGCCTCGGCCTCCCAAAGTGTTGGGATTACAACTGTGAGCCACCACGCCCTGCTGATACTGATACTCTTAAAGAGAGAAATTTAATGATCCTTTCATTAGTAAAATGTGTAATAAGAGTAACAAAGCGTATTGTGGGAAGAAGAGGTTCTCGATTATTTACCCCTTTAGCATTTTCCTGGAGGTTTAGTGGTCATTGGAAAGAAGTACTTGTGGATAGGCATGGTGGCTCACACCTATAATCCCAGCACTTTGGGAGGCCGAGGAAGGAGAATTGTTTGAATTGAGAATTGTTCTTCTCCTCCTGAGGAGGAGAATTGTTTGAAGCAAGGAGTGCAAGACCAGCCCGGGCAACATAGCGAGACCCCCCCATCTCTACAAAAGTAAAAATAAGTTAGCCTGTTGGGGTGGCGTGTGCCTACAGTTCTAGCTACTCGGAAAGCTGAGGTGGGAGCATGACTTGAGCCCAGGAATTTGAGGCTGCAGTGAGCTATCACCACACCACTGCACTGTAGCCTGGGCAACAGACTGGAGTCTCTTAAAAAAGCACACACACACACACACAGAAAGACATACTTGTTACTAGTGCTCTTTTGTAAGAGTTTATCTAACATGGCATTTTAATTATGATTTTAAAAAATATTTCTTTCCAGTTAACAGAAGATGAAATTGCAACCATTCTTAAATCTACATTGAAAGGACTAGAATATTTACATTTTATGAGAAAAATACACAGAGATATAAAAGCTGGAAATATTCTCCTCAATACAGAAGGACATGCAAAATTGGCAGATTTTGGAGTGGCTGGTCAGTTAACAGTAAGTTAACTTTAATAATTTTCTAAACACTTGGCTAATTTGTTCAGATTTGATTATAACTAAACTTCAATAACTTTTTGAGGGGGAATGGAAAGAAATGTGTAACTTTAGTTTTTGTGGAGAAAGAACCATAATTGAGCCAAATTTGAGTATTATTTAATTTATAATTTAGGATGATTGAATATGAAAATATATCTTGTAATCAAAATGCTTAAATGTTCTAAAAGGGAAGCTACGTAGCTCATTTCTGTAGCTTTTATCATTATAGCACTATCTTTAATGACTGTGTTTAACGATGGTAGTGGGGATAAGTTACCTGTGGACTCTTGGTTATTTTCAGAATTCAAAATTCCTAAGTATGTCATAACTAGTTGAAATTTTAGCAAAATAGTCAATTTCTGATAGACTATGTGGCATTGGAGGTTTCAACATTTTTTAAAAGAATGTTTGGCATACAGATTTCCTTTGTGCTTTTGTAGTAGTATTTATGGCTATGTAACGTTATTGCAGGATACAATGGCAAAACGCAATACTGTAATAGGAACTCCATTTTGGATGGCTCCTGAGGTGATTCAAGAAATAGGCTATAACTGTGTGGCCGACATCTGGTCCCTCGGCATTACTTCCATAGAAATGGCTGAAGGAAAACCTCCTTATGCTGATATACATCCAATGAGGGTAAGAAAATTATGGTTTGCTGAAAATGTTAGCCTTATATAAGTGTTGCAGTTGTTTTGTAATGTCAGTGTAAGTAAATATAAACTAAATACGTTCATTTAAATGTATTCTTTTTAAAAATGGTAAAATTACCTCTTAAAGATTGGTAACTCTTAACTTCTCTTCCATGTTCTTAATTGTGAGAAAAGAACTGAAGGCTTTGTATATCTCTACCATCACTGTTCTCCTCCCCCAAAAATATACCCGTAAAATTTTTGCTTGCTTTTCAGTAGAAGAAAGGGTTGGTAAATCCTCTTTGCTCTTCAGTTTATTGTTTTCTCCATTGTGGTAGTGAAAGAGTTTGAAGTAATCATTACTCACTTTTTTACCCACTCTGTAATTTATACCTTACTGTGTTTTTTTTTTCTGCCCTTTTTCTTCTTTGGTCTGAGGATGGTATTAAGCAATCCTAATTTCTAATATTACTATGCACATGTAAAGGAATTCGGCTAATTTTTTAAAATGAATGCTTATTAAGAAGATGGAATTCCTTTTTTGAACATCATTATATGCTTCTGTGACCTGTGCAGGATAATTTTTGAGTTTGAAATATATATCTTGCATATTCAAATCTAATTGCCTATGTTTCAGGATTTGTGATGATATACTTTTTAGGTTTATTACTATGTGAATCATATAGATAAGTTCATCATCATAGATAAGTACATTTATCTTTGTATACTTATTGCCCTCTAGTGGCTGTAGTTATCTCAATAAGGATATAGGAATGAGGGGAAGAGTGTACATATGTGTGTATTTGTAGAAAAGAGAAGATAATGTCATGGTGGCTGGAGGAATGTGAAGTAAATAGATAGGAAGAGGAAGAATGCATTATTTTAGAATATCTGAAGAAGAATAAATTAGAATTACATCTGATAATATCATGCTATTGTGGCTTCAATTTCGATAATACAGGTAACAGTATATTATACAGAAAATATTTGAAAATCTGTCTGCTGTATTGAAACATTTTAAAGAGAGATTATTATTATTATTTTTCTTTTGAGACAGGGTCTCACTCTGTCACCTAGCCTGGAGTGTAGTAGTGTGATCATAGCTCACTCGAGTCTTGACCTCCTAGGCTCAGGTCATCTTCCCACCTCAGCCTGCAGAGTAGCTGGGGCTATAGGTATGCACCACCATGACCAACTAATTTTTTGTAGAGACAGGGCGTTGCCATGTTGCCCAGGCTGGTTTCTGACTCCTGGGCTCAAGTGATCTGCCCGTCTCGGCCTCCCAAAGTGCTGAGATAACAGGAGTGTGCTCAACCTAGAATTCTTTGAGTAATATACAATAAGTATATTAAGTAGTATACTTATTGTTTATATATAAGTATATATAAGTAGTATACAATATGTACCATCTTCCTCTTCCTTGTGTATATAAATTCCTTTTGGTAAATGAAAAATAAAAATAGCATCAATTGTTTGAAAATAACATGAAAAATAACAAGGTCAGCATAAAAACAGGAACACAAAGTCTTTCTTTCATCTCTGATCATTAGTTATCTGCAGTTCTTTTTTGTTAGGATGTTTGTAGGGTGATCCTCAAAGTAGGCGTATTTGAGTTTGAATCAGTGAGTTTTACTAAATTACCCAAGGCAACCTAGGTAACTTCGAGAGCTGGGATTTAACCTAGGACTTCCATTATTACTGTTCTGCTTCTTCCCTGTGTAAATATTATTTTTCCAACCAAATAGTTCAACTTGTTAAATTTGATCCTGTGCTCAGATAGCAGAGAATTGTAATATGTGGCCTCTCCCTTTAAGGATCTTATAATATTACCTGAGAGTTTGAATGAATACATTATACATTATTAAAAATATACCTGAAAATAGTATTTCTCTTAGGAAAAAAAAATATATATATATATCTATATATATATAGCAAACTTCCTAGGATGTCTTGCTCACTTTTTTTTTTTTTTTTTTAAATCTAAATCCTACCAATTTTTCAAGTCCCAGCTTGGATTTTATGCCTGTATAGAGCCATTCTTGACAGCTATCGCCCAAGTAAATTTCTCTTTTTCCTCATATTTTGTATATAGGCAATTTCTTGACAGTCCAGTTCTTTGGACAGTTAATCAAGTGTTGTCTTGTGCATTTCCAAACGTAATATAGTTTATTTTCTATTTAAATGATATCATTATTTAACTTTTCTTGTGTTTGTGAGCTGTCTTACAAATTAGAGTATTGAACTGCAAGTATTGGAAGCTGTTAAGATCATGTAACAGATACAGTTTTATCACTGGTAACAAATACTACCTTTTGTTTTCCTTGAAATGACAGGTTCACTTGGTTCATTTTTGAGAAAATGTCTGTCAAATACCCAAGTCTGTGTAACCTTAGTTTTCTGTTAGTTATTCTTCAAATAAAAATGATGTTCCTTGTAAAGAGCCTTGTAGTTTATTTAGCTTCCAGCTCAGTCACACAACTGCTTTTTTTCAGATTATTACTGTTCTTTGATATGTGGGGAAGTGCTTTATTTTCCATTTTGTCAATGTAGAATATTAAAAAAATACATATTCAAGTATAGAAATTTAAAAAATTAATAACCTTTACTGTTTCATCAAGGTTTACAGTAGTTTGGTGGGGGCTATAGTGAGGGCAATGAAAGAAAGAGCTGTCCAATAGAGGAAAAAAGTTGTTGAGGGCCCAGCTAAAATTGATAATTGAGAAATTAGGGTGTAATTAATCCTGGTTTGTGGGCCTTCCTGTGGTAGTGTGCTCTGCTGTGCAGTAGAGTGCATTATGGCTTTGATATGGAGGGTTTGGGTTTTAATGAATGAGTGTCTTGGAAGGATGGGGCTTCAGGGAATTTAAGGATGCTGCTGAGAGACAGTTCAGGAGTTACTAACAGGGCACAGTCTGGAAAGAAAAGAAAGAGTGTAAGGAAATGGGGGGATCGAAGAATAGATAGTGTTCTCCATGCTTGCTGCATAGCAGTCATCTGGGGAGCCCTACCCTGAACAGATTAAATCTGAAATCTCAGGATGTTATAGAGGAGATAAAGTGGTAGTTAAGATATGAGAAAGCTGGGAGGATATGAGACTATGGTAAGTGAGTGAAATACTGAAGTTTTCTTTTTTAGCCAACATTTTTTTGTACTGTAGTAACTTTGTGAAATAAATATTTTATCCTCCATTGGGTAGATTGGATGAAATGGATAAGATTGTTATTTGTTAAGATGATATAACTTGTTAGTGGCAGAGCTGAGATATGAACTCAGTTTTATGGGTGTTTTTGCCTAGACACCAAAGAAATATCCTCTGCATTAATATTCCAACTCTGTACAAGTGGAGGAGCAGCTTACAAAAATAAGACAAGTTTTCCAGAGTAGCAGAAAATATGGACAGATTTCAATTTTTAATGTTTTGTTTTCCAGCCGTTTTTTGGTAGCCATATAGGCTAATGATATAATCAGTAATCTACAAAGTTGCCACAATGAGACAAAGATATGATTGACACGAAGACCCCACAACTGATACAGGCAAAAAAAACTGATAGTTATTTTAATGTAAGTAAATGATACAATTTACTACATATAAATGGCTATCTAGAATAAAGTTAGAGACAAAGTTAGGATGTGGTGGATGAGTTTCCCCAGCCTCCATATACAGTGGGGTGCCCAGCCACTGGTGATACTGTGATTGGAGGATTCTATCCAGTCTTTCTGAAATGCCTTGCAGTCATCCTCACAGAGTTCTAGCCCTTTCCACTATGCTTGCCCACTAGATGTATATAATTAGGAACACTCCAGAACGGTGGTGCTGCCTTCTAGACTGAGTGAACTGGGATTTGGTTTCCCAGTCATTTTCTCAGCCTTTTACCATGTTTAGGCACCAGGCCTGTTTATAAAGTAGTCTTGCTTAGGACAGCAAAAATTAGGGGCAAAAAGAGATGCCTCGAGCTTGGATAGTTTAGAATGGAGTTGCTTCTCCTTAAGTGGCCACAAATTATTGCTGTCTTTTTCACTGATTAAGGTTTTTGTAGGACATATATTTAGGGTGTCATAGCCTGAGGGATATGAAGAACTTAAAGATGGCACTGAATTAGAAAATGAAAGTGGTTAAATTGGAAATTTGCCGTTATTTGAGAATGGGTCTTTCAAAGGTGTTAAGTCTGAGGTCATTTGTTTTATATGCTTTAGTTTATCAGTTTGTCAAAGATTGATATTTCTTTTATCATTCCTGGGCAGAATAAGGAATATTTGGAATATAGGTGTTCAAGGAGAAATTTTCTATTAAAAAGAGCTGTTAAAAACACTGGATTTGTTTGATGGCAAGGAGTCAACCGAATTTGTTAGTTTTGATACAACTTTTTTCCCCCCCAAAGACAGTAATGATTATCTGTGTAGTAAAGGGAAATGTTGATGTACACATTGAAACGTATAAAGCTTTTTAAACAGGAGGGGGATAGAAGTGCTTATAAATTTACATTCAGCTATGAGATTAAAATTAGTGAGTAGTGGCAAATGGGAGTAAGTCTAATCAGAATGTTAAGTGAAACAAATTTTTTAAAAATTAAAACTCAGTTTATTTTATAAAGTTAAATATGAAACCACCAAATTAATTTTGGTCAGTTAGATAAACAGAATAGTTAAAAAAAATTAGTTTTGAATTCAGTTAACCACATACTTCTGAGGAGATCAGTCTTCTCTCTCAGGCCTGTTGGAAGTGAGTGTGAAGAGTGTGTGTGTGTGTGTGTGTGTGTGTGTGTGTATGTATATATATATATATATTTTTTTTTTGAGACGAAGTCTCACTCTGTTACCTGGGCTGGAGTACAGTGGCAGTCTTGGCTTGCTGCACCCTCTGCCTCCTGGTTTCAAGTGATTCTCCTGTCTCAGCTCAGCCTCCCGAGTAGCTGGGATTACAGGTGCCTGCCACCATGCCCAGCTAATGTTTTGTAATTTTAGTAGTGACGGGGTTGCACCATGTTGGCCAGGCTGGTCTTGAACTCCTGGCCTCAAGTGATCCACCTGCCTCGGCCTCCCAAAGTGCTGGGATTACAGGCGTGAGCCAGTGCAGCCAGCCTTAGGGTGTGTGTGTGTGTGTGTGTGTGTGTGTGTGTATAAATATATATATATATGTGTGTGTGTATATATATACATTTTTTAAATCAGGAGGTGAATAAATAGTATCATTTCCTTCCCTCCCTCCCTCCCTCCCTCCCTCCCTCCCTTCCTCCCTTCCTTCCTTCTTCTCTCCCTCCCTCCCTCCTTCCCTCCTTCCTTCCTTCCTTCCTTCCCTCCCTCCCTCCTTCCCTCCTTGCTTCCTTGCTTCCTTTTTTTTTTTGATGGAATCTTGCTCTGTCACCCAGGCTGGAGTGCAGTGGTGCCATCTCGGCTCACTGCAATGTTTGCCTCCCTGGGTCAGGCGATTATCCTGCCTCAACCTCCTGAGTAGCTGGGATTACAGGCGTAATCTGTAAAAAACCTTTGTGTTTGCTTACCTGTTGTTCAGCATAGGGAAAGGGGTAAGGAAAGAACTGTTTGAATCCGTCTGTGGACAGCAGGAGAAGTACCTGATGATTTCTTGAATTAGATGAAGGAAAGAAAATAAAAATCAAACTAAGAATTTTTACTTCTGTGCAATGCAATACTGAATGTTTATAACTTAAAAAATGTGTAAATAAATAGTGTATTTTTGGAAGATTTATGTCAAATGTGATTTAAGGAGATAATTGGAGGCACTTGGCAATTTTCTGGAAATTTAACTCACATAAAACATGACAATCTCTAAGAGTAAATTAAGAATTATTTTAGCCTGCTATTTAATAAATGGTGCTGGGAAAATTGGCTAGCCATAAGTAGAAAGCTGAAACTGGATCCTTTCCTTACTCCTTATACGAAGATTAATTCAAGCTGGATTAGAGACTTAAATGTTAGACCTCATACCATAAAAACCCTAGAAGAAAATCTAGGTAGTACCATTCAGGACATAGGCATGGGCAAGGACTTCATGTCTAAAACACCAAAAGCAATGGCAGCAAAAGCCAAAATTGACAAATGGGATCTAATTAAACTAAAGAGCTTCTGCACAGCAAAAGAAACTACCATCAGAGTGAACAGGCAACCTATAGAATGGGAGAAAATTTTTGCAATCTACTCATCTGACAAAGGGCTAATTTCCAGAATCTACAAAGAACTCAAACAAATATACAAGAAAAAAACAAACAACCCCATCAAAAAGTGGGCAAAGGATATGAACAGACATTTCTCAAAAGAAGACATTCATACAGCCAACAGACACATGAAAAAATGCTCATCATCGCTCGCCATCAGAGAAATGCAAATCAAAACCACAATGAGATACCATCTCACACCAGTTAGAATGGCAATCATTAGAAAATCAGGAAACAACAGGTGTTGGAGAGGATGTGGAGAAATAGGAACACTTTTACACTGTTGGTGGGATTGTAAACTAGTTCAACCATTATGGAAAACAGTATGGCAATTCCTCAAGGATCTAGAACTAGATGTACCATATGACCCAGCCATCCCACTACTGGGTATATACCCAAAGGATTATAAATTATTCTACTACAAAGACACATGCACACGTATGTTTATTGCGGCACTATTCACAATAGCAAAGACTTGGAATCAACCCAAATGTCCATCTGTGACAGACTGGATTAAGAAAATGTGGCACATATACACCATGGAATACTATGCAGCCATAAAAAAGGATGAGTTTGCGTCCTTTGTAGGGACATGGATGCAGCTGGAAACCATCATTCTTAGCAAACTATCACAAGAAGAGAAAACCAAACACCGCATGTTCTCACTCATAGGTGGGAACTGAACAATGAGTTCACTTGGACTCGGGAAGGGGAACATCACACAATGGGGCCTATCATGGGGAGGGGGGAGGGGGGAGGGATTGCATTGGGGAGTTATACCTGATATAAATGATGAATTGATGGGTGCTGACGAGTTGATGGGTGCAGCACACCAACATGGCACATGTATACATATGTAACAAACCTGCACGTTATGCACATGTACCCTAGAACTTAAAGTATAATAAAAAAAAAAAAAAGAATTATTTTAGCCTGAAAAAAAGTCTCTATCGCTGTGTCCTTACACTACGTACTTATAAAGAAAGGAGCCCTGCAGATATTTTCAAAGATGGAAGAGTTATTTTTGATGAATGATATTTTCGAAAATAATGTTATCCTTTCCTGAAGAATCTTTTCCTTAACCCACCATATTTTCCATCTGGCTCCCACCTCCCTTTTTGGAGAAACGTAGCATTTAAATAGGTGCAACAAATGCTTTAGTATAGGCAGCATAAAAACAGACATGGTTTAGAAGATCATTCTTTATAGTGCATATAAAAAAATAAAACACAGTAGGTCTTTCCCATTGCAAATCACATGGCACTACTTTTTTCACAACCAAATGATTTTAAAAAAGAGACATAAAAATGTGGTTATATCCACATCTAAAGAGTGAACACTTAGTTAACCATTTTTTAATACTTAAAAAATACCCAGCGCCAAAAAAGAGAAGACAATCCATGTCCTCCTTCCTGCTCAATTAGTAATAAAATTTGGTTGAGAAATTCTGGAAAACTGATTCTCTGTAGTGGTGAGACTTAAGTGATACCGGACCCAACACACTTAACATACCTTCCATCTCCCGGTCCCTGCTGTGTAGGTATTGGTAGATACCTTGGATGTCTTAGTGTATGTGCAAGTGTGTTTGTATGGCACCACCTCATGGAAGATTCCTTGCAAGGATTTAACATAGCGGTGAATGGCATAGAGGAGTATCTTCATTTAGCCTGGGAAGCCAGAAGTCTGAAATCAAAGTGTTGCCAGGACTGTACTCCCTCAAGAGGCTCTACGGGATAATCCATTCTTCACTTTTTCCAGCTCTTGGTGGCTGCCTGCAATCCGTGTCTTACTCTAATCTCTGCCTACGTCTCCATATTGCATTCTCCTCTGAGTGTGTCATCATCATCATCTTCTTTCTTCTTCCATAGGGTCTTGCTTTGTCACCCAGGCTGGAGTGCTGTGGCGCGTACATGACTCACTGCAGCCTCGAATTCCTGGGCTCAAGCAATCCTCCTGCCTCAGCCCCCCACGTAGCTGGGACTGTAGGCACAAGCTACCATGCCTGGCTAAATCTTATATTTGTTTTGTGGAGATGGGGTTCACCATGTTGCCCAGTCTGGTCTCGAACTCCTGAACTTAAGCAATCTGTCTGCCTTGGCTTCCCAAAGTGCTGAGATTACAGGCGTGAGCCACTGCACCCAGCCCTGTGTCCTCTTTTTTGTCTACCTCAAATTTCTCTCTGCCTTTCTCTTATAAGGGCACTTGTCATTGGATTTAGGGCCCACTTAGATGATCCAGGATGATCTTCTGCTTTCAAGATTCTTAACTTAATTATATCTGCATAAATTGTATTCTCCCCCTGCCCCCGGAAATTGTGTAACATTTAGAGGTTTCAGAGATTAGGATGTGGACATATCTTCTGAGGACGGTCATTTTTCAACTCACTACACTCCCCATAATATGTTCTCTTCTTTCAAATAGAGAGAGAAAGAAAATTTAAGATTAATAATTATGTATAATTTAAGATTAACAATTATATAGTATAATTATATAATTTAAGATTATAATTAAGATTAATGAGTAATATATAATGTAAAATTTATCATTTTAACCATTTTAAAGTACTCTATACAATTCATTGCTGTAAAGTACATTTACATTATTGTGCAATCATTACCACTATTTCTAGAAATTTTTTATTATCTCAAACTGAAACCCTGTACCCATTAAACAATAATTCTCCATATCCTCTTGCCCCAGCCTCTCGTAACCAGTATTCTACTTCCTGTCTCTATGAGTTTGACTATTCTAAATACCTCGTATAAGTAGAATCATACAATATTTGTTCTTTTGTGTATGTGTGTTTTATGTAGCCTAATGTTTTCAATGATTTATACACGTTGTAGAATGTGTCAGAATTTGCTTCCTTTTTAAAGCCTGAATAATATTTCTTCGTATGTATATAGCACATTTTGTTTATTCATTCATCTGTTGATGGACACTTGGGTTTCTTCCACCTTTTGGCTTTTGTGAATAATGCTACCATGAACTGGATCCACAATCGTCAATTCAAGACTATTTAATTTTTTGAGGAACCTCCATACTGTTTTCCACAGCAGCTGTACCATTTTACATTCCTACACCAATGTATAAGAGTCCCAGTTTCTTCACATTCCTGCCAGCACTTGTTATTTTCTGTTGTTTTTCTTTGCTAGTGGCCATTGTAATGGGAATGAAGTGGCATCTCATTGTGGTTTTGATCTGCATTTCTCTGATGACTAGTGATATAGAACATCTTTTCATATGCTTGTCTTCTGTTGTCCATTATGTGTATCTTTTGGGAACTGTCTATTCAATTCCTTTGCCCTTTTTATTTTTATTTTTTTTGAGACAGGGTCTTGCTCTGTTACCCAGGCTGGAGTGCAGTGGTGCTATCTCGGCTCACTGCAACCTCCACCTCCCAGGTTCAAGCAATTTTCCTGCCTCAGTCTCCCAAGAAGCTGGGATTACAGGTGTGCACCACCACGCCCAGCTAATTTTTGTATTTTTAATAGAGACAGGGTTTCACCATGTTGACCAGGATGCTCTTGATCTCTTGACCTTGTGATCCACCCGCCTTGGCTTCCCAAAGTGTTGGGATTACAGGCGTGAGCCACCGTGCCCGGCACTCCTTTGCCCATTTTTAAATTGGGTTTTTTGTTTAACCTCTCTCTAGTACTGACCTGCTTGTTTTTCATTGCTGGCGAAGGTCTCCTACTCCTTTAACTTTTTACTGCCTCTTTATTGTCTTTCCAGTTGTCCTCATATCACTTTCTGCCCCCCAATTATAATACACAGTCTGAGTCCCTTTGTATGTCTTCTTTGTAATCACTATATTGAGAGATCTTTGAATCAGAATGCTTTTCACTGTTTCTGTGCAAATGACTTAGTTGTCTACTAAGTAGAGGATTATTTTTATTTAATCATATATATGTGCTCTGCATTATGCAATAGATGTGTTCTGAAGAAGTTGTGTAAATATTTAATAATTGTAAATCAGCATTTCAAAATTCTTTGGAAATTATTTTTTAAAAATATTTTTTCACAGTTTATTTATATTATTTAAATTTCCATTTTTATTTTAGGTTTAGTGGTGGTACATGTGCAGGTTTGTTACAAAGGTATATTGCATGGTGCTGAGGTTTGGGCTTCTGCTGATCCTGTCACCCAGATAGCGAACATAGTATCCAATAGGAAGTTTTTCAGCCCTTGTCCTCTCCACCCCTTTCTTCCTTTTAGAGTCCCTAGTGTCTATTGTTTCCATAGTTATGTCCATGTGAACCCAGTATTCAGCTCCCACTTATAAGTGAGAACATGCAGTATTTGGTTTTCTGTTTCTGTGTTAGTTGCTTAGGACTGTGGCCTCCAGCTGCGTCCATATTCCTGCAAAGGGCATGATCTCATTATTTTTTTATCCCTCTGTTCTGTTCCATTGGTCTGTGTTTCTATTTTTGTACCAGTACCTTGCTGTTTTGGTTACAGTAGCCATGTAGTATAGTTTGAAGTCAGGTAAATTGATGTCTCTGGCTTTGTTCTTTTTGCTTAGAATTGTCTTGGCTATTTGGGTTCCTTTTTGGTTCCATATAAATTTTAGAATAGTTTTTTTCTAATTCTGTGAAAAATAATGGTGGTAGTTTGATAGGAATAGCATTGAATCTGTAGATTGCTTTGGGCAGTATGACCGTTTTTAACAATATTGATTCATCCAACCTGGGAACATGGAATGATCTTCTATTTGTTTGTGTTGTCTCTGATATCTTTTAGTAGTCTTTTGTAGTTCTCCTTGTGGAGATCCTTCACCTCCTTGGTTAGGTGTATTCCTAGATTTTTTTTTGGTAGGTATTGTAAATGGCATTGCATTCTTGACTTGGCTCTCAGCTTGAACATTATTAGTGTATAGAAGTGCTACTGATTTTTGTACATTGAGTTTATATCCTGAGACTGCTGAAGTCATTTATCAGGCCTAGGAGTCTTTTGACAGAATCTTTAGGATTTTCTAGTATACAATTATGTTGTCAGTGAAGAGAGATAATTTGACTTCTTTTTTTCCTATTTGTATGTCTTTTATTTCTTTCTCTTGCCTCATTGCTCTGGCTAGGACTTCCAGTAACATAATGGATAGGAATGGTGAGAGTGGACATCTTTGTCTTGTTCCAGTTCTTAAGGGAATGCATCTAGCATTTGCCCTTTCAGTATGATGTTGGCTGTGAGTTTGTAATAGATAACTCTTACTATGTTAAGGTATGTTCTTTTGATGACAAGTTTGTTGTGAATTTTTATAATGAAGGGGTATAGGATTTTATCAAAAAGCTTTTCTGTGTCTATTGAGATAATTATATGGTTTTTGTTTTTAATTCTCCTTATGTGGTAAATCACATTTACTGACTTGCATATGTTGAATTGTCCTTACATCCTAGGAATAAAGCCCACTTGATTGTGGTGAATTAACTTTGATGTGCTGCTGGATTTGGTTTGCTCATATATATATATTTTTTCTTGAGACAGGCTTACTTTGTCACCCAGACTCGGGTGCAGTGGTGCAGCCATGGCTCACTGCAGCCTTGACATCACAGACTCAAGTCATCTTCCCGTCTCAGCCTTCTGAGTAGCTAGGACTACGAGCATGTGCCACTGTACCTGGCTAATTAAAAAAATTTTTTTGGAGAGATGGGATCTCAATATATTGCCCAGGCTGGTGTCAAACTCCTGAGCTCCAGTGATCCTTCTGCCTTAGCCTCCCAAAATGCTGGGATTATAGATATGAGCCATTCCACCTAGCTCAGTGTGCTAGTATTTTGTTGAGGAAGTTTGTGTCTTATGTGCATCAGGGATATTGGCTTGTAATTTTCTTTTTTTGTTATGTCTTTGCCAGATTTTGATATCAGGATGATACTGGCTTTATGGAATGAGTTAGGGAGGAGGCCCTCCTCTTTGATTGTAATGATTTCATTAATACTGGTAGAATTCCGCTGTGAATCTCTTTTCAGGGGCTTTTATTCATTGGTAGGTGTTTAATTTCTGATTCAATCTTGTTACTTGTTGGTCTCTTCAGGATTTTTGTTTCTTCCTACTTCAATCTTGGAGGTTGCGTGTTTTCAGGAATTAAGATTCCTGAAATTTCAGGTTCCATTTTGTCTAGATTTTCTACTTTGTATGTATTGAAATGTTCATAGTAGCCTCTGAGCATTTGCTGTATTTCTGTGGGCTTTGTTGTGATGTCACCTTTGTTATTTCTGATTGTGCCTATTTGGATCTTCTCTCTTTCCTTTTTTTTAATTGTAGCTAGCAGTCTCTGTCAGTTTTATTCATCCTTTCAAAAAAACAACTTTTTGTTTCATTGATCTTTTGTATGGTTTTTTTGTTCTCAATTTCATTTAGTTCTACTCTGACTTTACTTATTTATTTCCTTCTCCTAGCTTTGGGTTTAGTTTTTTCTTGTTTTTTTCGTTCCTTTAGGTGTGAGGTTAGATTGTCAATTTAAGATCCATTTTCTTGGTGTAGGCATTTAGCACTCTAAACTTTCCTCTTAACACTGCTTTTGCTGTACCCCAGAGGTTTTGGTATGTTGTGTCTCTGTTTTCATTTTTTTCAAAGAAGTTTTTGATTTATGCCTTAATTTCATTGTTTACCCAAAAGTCATTCAGGAGCATGTTGTTTAGTTTTCATGTATTTATGTGGTTTTGAGAGTTCCTCTTGGTGTTGGTTTCTATTTTTATTCTATTGTGGTCTGAGAAGATGCCTGGTATGATTTTGATTTTTTTGAATTTTTTGAGACTTGCTTTAGGATTGAGCATGTGGTCAATCTTTGAGTATGTTCTTTGTTCATATGAGAAGAATGTATATTCTGTGGTTGTTTGGTAGAGTATTCTGTAGATGTCTATCAGGTTCAGTTGGTCAAGCATTAAATTTAAGTCCAGAATTTCTTTGTTAGTTTCTGCCTTGATGATCAGTCTAATGCTGTCAATGGGGTGTTGAAGTCTCCCACTGTTATTGTGTGGCTGTCAACATCTTTTCTTATGTCTAAAAGTAATTGTTTTCATAAATCTGGGTGCTCCAGTGTTGAGTGTATATATATTTAGGATAGTTAAGTCTTCTTGCATAATTGAACCCTTTTAAAAAATTATATAATGCTCTTTTTTGTCTTTTTTTACTGTTGTTTGTTTAAAGTCTGTTTTATCTAATATAAAACGTCTGCTCGTCTTTGTTTTCCGTTTACCTGATCTTTCTCCATTCGTTTACTATAAGTATGGGTGTTGTTATACTTTACTATAAGTATGGGTGTTGTTACTTGTGAGATGGTTCTCTTGCAGATAAAAGAAAGATGGATTTTGTTTGTTTTTTCCAGTTTGCCACTGTATGTCTTTTAAGTGGGCCACTTAGGCCCATTATATTCAAGGTTAATATTGATATGTGAGGTTTCGTTCCCGTCATTGGGTTGTTAGCTAGTTGCTTTGTAGTCTCGATTGTAGAGTTACTTTATAGAGTCTGTGGGTTATATGTTTTATGTGTGCTTTTGTATTAGTAAATGTCATTCTTTTGTTTCCATGTTTAGACCTCCCTTAAGCATCTCTTGAAGGGCTGGTCTGTCAGTGACAAATTTGCTTAGTAATTGCTTGTCTGGGAAATACGTTGTGTTTCCTTCATTTATGAAGCTTAGTTTGGCAAGATATGAAATTCTTGGCTGGAATTTCTTTTAAGAATGCTCAAAATTGGCCCCTAATCTTGTCTGGTTTGTAGGATTTCTGCTGAGAAGTTTACTGTTAGTCTGATGGGTTTCCCTTTAGAGCAGGGGTCCCCTAACCCCTGGACCACAGACTGGTACCGGTCCGTGGACTGTTAGGAACCGGGTCACATAGCTGGAGGTGGGCGGTGGGCGATCAAGAATTACAACCTAAGCTCCGCCTCCTCTCAGATCATCAGTTACATTGGATTCTCTTAGGAGCATGAGCCCTTTTGTGAACTGCACGTGCAAGGGATCTGGGTTGCGCAGTCTTTATGAGACTCTAATGCCTGATGAACTGAGGTGGAACAGTTTCATCCCTAAACCACCCCCTCCAGCCCCATCTGTGGAAAACTTGTCATCCATGAAACCAGTCCCTGGTGCCAAAAAGTTTGGAGACTGCTGCTTTGCAGTTCATATGACACTTTTCTCTAACTGCCTTTAAGGTTTTTTCTTTTGGCTGACCTTGGATGGTCTGATGACTATGTGCCCAGGGAATAGTCATTTTGTGTAGTATCTTGTAGGAGTTATCTGGATTTCTTGTATATCTGCATGTTGACCCCTCTAGCAAGATTGTGGAAATTTTTTCTGAATTATATCTATCCTCAAATATGTTTTCCAAGTTGCTCACTCTCTCTTCTCTCTCAGGAATGCCACTAAGTCACATATTTGGTCATTTTATATAATCTCATATATCTTGAAGGCTTTTTTCATTTTTAAAAATTATTTTTATCTGACTGGGTTGATTTGAAGAACTTATCTTCAGTCTCAGAAATTCTTTCTTTTGCTTGGTCTAGTCTGTTGTGAAGGCTTCCAACTATATTTTGAAATTCCTCTAGTGAATTTTTCAGTTCCAGAGGTTCTGTTTGGTTCCTTCTTAAAATAACTATACTGTCCTTCAAATCTTAGATTGTTCTTCTGTTTCCTTTGTGTTGGATTTCAACTTTATCTTGGATCTTGTTAAGTTTCTTTGACATCCATATTCTGAGTTCTGTATCTGTTATTTCATACATTTCATTCTGGTTAGGATTCATTGGGAGCTAGTGGGATCTTTTGGAGTACAAATAATTCTTTTTTTTTTGAGACAGAGTCTCACTCTGTCGCCCAGGCTAGAGTGCAGTGGCCGGATCTCAGCTCACTGCAAGCTCTGCCTCCTGGGTTTACGCCATTCTCCTGCCTCAGCCTCCTGAGTAGCTGGGACAACAGGCGTCCACCACCTCGCCTGGCTAGTTTTTTTTTTTTGTATTTTTTAGTAGAGACGGGGTTTCACCATGTTAGCCAGGATGGTCTCGATCTCCTGACCTCGTGATCTGCCTGTCTCGGCCTCCCAGAGTGCTGGGATTACAGGCGTGAGCCACCGCGCTCAGCCTTGGAGTACAAATAATTATTAATGAATCTTTTAGTGATGAGAATGACACTCTTGAAATTTTCTGCCATGTAAATGTGTATATTCTCATGATGGGACATTCTCATGTTATTGTCAATACTAAATTTAATCATTAATATTAACTTATTTTTGATTTAATATTAATGTTAGAATGTAAGAAATGCATATTCTAACGTAAAGGCAATAAATTTGGCCTTGGGACCAGTTGGACAGGATATCTGCTCTCCCAAATTGGTGGTTTTGTGTCAGAGAAATTAAATGTCATCTAGAGTGCCTTCCTGTATTCTTTTACTCCCTTTCCTTTATTTCCTTCCGTAGATACTTGGTGCACACTTATCAGGTATCACTTGAGCTGTTAGGAAGTAGTAGTAAGCATAGCAGACATGTTCCCTGTTCTTTTGGAATTTATAATTCAGTGATAACTAGCATTTTAATGTTAGAATCATTTAGATTTCTGTTTTATTTAATAGGAAAGGGTAGATAAGAGTTTTGTTGGTTAGAATAGAAAGCTATACACTGTAAAACATTTATTCAGTTATATGTATATATTATCTCAAATTACATATCATATGGTTGTAGATAAAGATTTTATTATTTTGTCATTATATACTTTACTTGCATTTCTCCCCTGAACTTACCTTTATCTTCCTTTTTTACTTTTCTTTCTACCATTGTCCTTTGATTTTTTTTGTTTCATGACAGGACGTGTAGGCGAATACTCTCACCTCACCCCCGTCTCTACCTTTGGTTTCCTTTCCTTTCTCTTCCCTATTTTTTTTTTTGCCTATTTTAGCTGATACCTTGATTCTGTTAACTGTACTTTCAGATCACCCAAGGATCCAGAGGAGTGGGAGAAATGAGATCATCAGAGAATTTCAGTACTGCTTCCAAGACATGGATTTTTATTCCATTTGAAAGTTAGAGTTCTCTGCTTTGTGGTCCTGATACACATTGAAGGGTGGTGGTGGTACAAGGCATTCTAGCCCCTAAATTGGAGATTAAGGTTTATTATAGTGACAGTTTCAACATATTTTTGTCTTGTCAGAGTTACTATTCTTTAAGACATGAACAAGTGAAGAGAATAAACAAGTCTCAACTTCTCTTGATTAAGCCTGCTGGGGTCACCCCTGATGCTTACACAGGAAAGAGGCATTCCTATTCTTAACCTGTATTGTAACCTTGCTGTTGGTATTGCCAAGTGCTCTCTACACATGATTAGTTTGGTAACTATTGAGGAAGCAATTATTTTCCTACTGAAATGCAAATTATGTAAATATGAATTACTGTTTTGGAGACATGTTTCCATTAAGTATTGCTTAGAGTAATACTGAGAAAGAATTATACTACATTTCATCTTTTTAGGATTTTAATGTGGGATACTGACAAATGCAATATTTCTGTGTATTTGTGTGGGAGAATTTAAAGGAGACAAGTTAAATTGATTTATTAATGATTGAAAGATGATATTTACATTTCAGACTTTTAAAATTGTGGTTCATAGTAGAAATATTTTCACAGTGTGACCCATTATGCACATGTGTGCAGACACACACACACATAAGCGAAACAAAATGTACATGAAACCATACTTATTTTCTTTATTTGTGATTCACTCTGACTTCTGTTCTATCACAGTATTCTATTCTGTTTCATCTTTTCATTAAAAAAAATGTGTGGTCCAAATCCATTAGATTGATTTTATGAACCAGTAATGGTTTTTAATTTGAATCTGTAGAGCAATAATTACTGAACCAGGCGTTGGAAATCCAAATTCTAACTAAGTCCGAATGCTTCCATGGTTGCTACGCGTAATAATGGTGTGACCTGATGTTTGAGACTTATGAGGCTTGAATCAATTTTGTTATCTATGAATTAGTTATAATGGACCCTCATCCATCTGCTTCACAGAGTTCTTTTTGAAGATCAGAAGGGACAGTGTATATGAACAATACATGTAAAATACTTACTGTAGAAATACGAGCTAGCTTTATGAAGTTGCTTTCGAAGTAACATATTGAGACTATAAATTCGTTCAGGTTCTTACAGAGGATGCCCGTTTAATAATATTTACCATTGTTACTTAAGGAACTTTGGGCTGTGGAAGGATTGAGCAGCTGTTTTTCATCACCTGATTTTTTTGTAGGACGTTCAGTAGGATGCGAGGTATTAGGACGTTACACAGTACCCAAAGGAATTACTGTTTCTGTGCCTGAACCTGCTTATTGGCCATTTATTGCTAGCCAGGGGAGGTTACTGAAAACTTTTAAGTTCCTGCTTATGGCTGCTGAGATGTCTTCTGCAGCCTCTACTGGAAGCAATATGAACATAATGAGCCTATTAGGACTGTAGTGCATTTTCTCTTTTCTAATGGAGAAAAACAGTTATTTTTTACTTCTTCATTTTCACCTATACTGCATACTAGCCCAGTAATGGAAACCATGATTCACAAGAGGGTAGAATGAGCTGTTTCTGGGGCAGATAATTCAGTCAACACATCTTATGAAATTGTGCTTAAATATTGATGTTTGTGCAGGTATGTGTTTTTCTGATAAGATAGTTCATAGTTTTCCATCAAAATGAAAATAATGACTCCTTGAAACAAGGATTCCTTGATCCAAAATAATTGAGAACTGTGGTTCTTAATATCAGTGACCCTCAAGAGGATTTCTTGTTACATTGTGTATTTAGGATAGTGTTTTGTTTACTATTTTCTTTATCATAGCATATCATGCATTTCAGTCTGGAACCAGATATAAAAATCTTGCCATAGATTATGATGTCTTCCTCCCATAATCTTTCTACTTCTGGAAAACTTAGTTTTAGATTAGTCTAATTATTGTTAGAAGTTCCTCATCCTACTGATTTAAAAAATATTTTGTTTCTTTGAATTCTCATATCACTTTATAATTTTCTTATGGCACTTTTAAACTTACTGTGTATTATCACAGTTATTTTGATATAGTTGTCTTATTTCCCTACTAGATCTAAGTTTTAAATTCAAGTATGTTTCATCTTTGTGTGTCTAAATGAATCAACAGATTCTAACATAAGAATATCCAATAAATATTTTTGTTGAATATGTGCTTGATTTCCTTTCCTATCTCAAAGATGCTTCTGTGGTGTTAATACTGAAATCTGGTAAGCTCAGATTTTTCTTTCTTAAAATAATAAGTGTTGTACTTACAACTTAAAATAAGAAATCAATGAAATAAATTAAAAAATGAAAGTAATTAAATGCTAATCAAATCCAACTTGAAAGAGCTGTCATCCCTCACAGCTTGCGTTTCAAACTTTTACTTAGCACAATTTATTTATTTAACATTTAAATTTTAAATTGATATAATTTATATTATTTATTTCTTTTTTGGCACTTTAGTTCCTGTTCCTTATTAGAGATCAGAAAAATCGGTAGTGGCCACCCTTAATGTTGGCGTCAGGATATAGTAGCTTTGGTTTGCTAATTGAGGATGAAAACTGGTTTAACAAAAAACTGTTAAGCTTTATTGAAGATTTATACCTTAAAAGCAATTGTGTGGACTTACTCTGTTGGTCATAGTAAGTTTTATTATATTCTAAGCCAGTAGTAGTAACTGTTTATGCCAGAGATTTAAGCTAGCATTTATTTTAGGAGTCATTAATAAATAGGCGTGCATAGGGTAGGAAGGTGGAAGGAGGTATACTGAGGGCAGGTATTTACCCTAATTTCATGTGTATAACACTTAAAAAATTTACATTTTTGGAGGAAATGGTGTCTCTATCAGGTTTACATTTTGAAATTATGCATGGATTGACATTTTTAAAAAGAAAGATGAGACATACCTGACTTACAAAATAAATATGCATATTAGTTAAATTACTGTAGAACAGAATTCAGCTGTCCTAGAAGACTATATTAATTACAGATTAATTATTTAATTATGTTAACTTGGTTTTAAGTATAACTTTTACATGAATAGAACCATCTTTATTACATCTGGGGTTATTTAATTTGCATAATTAAATGTAGTGGTGCTATGCAATGCAAGGTAAGAAGTAAATGATCAGTGGTGACTTTTTAAGCATTTCGGTAAGTGACTTACAAACTGAAGGTCACCATTTTAATTGGAAGACTTGTGAATCTCTTACATTCTGTAATCAAATGAATGATATCAAAGAAAGAAATAATTTAACATAACAATTGTGGCTTACACTGAACATATGTTCCTGTTAATAAGTTGCATCATGATCTTTAAGGACTTGTATGTAGTTAGTACATTTTGGTTCATTTGATATCCATGGTTTTTCTTCATTTTTATTAGTGAGTTGTTACAGTGGTTAACAAGAAATACACAGATTTAAGTTGCAATAGTTTTCCCAGGGTTATATGATCTAACTTCACAAGCTTCTTGAACATATGTGGATGCTTTTCTATTTTGCTTTAGTTATGACATACAATTGATATAGGCAAGCATGAAAGCTTGGGCAGATTTTCATTGCTTTTTCTGGATCTTGCTCAGGTTCTGTGGTATTTATGTAAAGCACAATTTTGTTACTTGGGAATGCATGTTGAAATTATCATGTGCACTATTTTGCTGTAGGCCCGTTGGCACTGCCACAAAGGTAATACACTGCTAGTAGGCCATTTCCTTGTCGACTGCATTTACAATTTAATAGAAATATTACATGACTTTTTAAACAAGTGTTTTGGCAGGGAGGAAATGGCAGATTCCATACAAACAAGCATAGCTTCCTTTCCTAAACCACACTCCAGCTACTCAAGAAATTGTAGTTGGTTTCAAGTTTGGGAGTTTAGGGGTAGAATGGGAAGTCAGGTTGAAACAAGAATGACATTGATATTTACTGTAAAATAGTTATATATTTTTAGCTGCTGAATTTCATTACTGTATCGTTTGAGTGACACTAGTGTATTTCTGAATAAGTGCTGAGATTATTTTCTTAAACATTCTCTTTAATTATTATGGATGTATAATCTTTGTACATATTATTTTTATATAGTTCATCTGACTGGCCTGGTTTTGATTGGTTGAAAAGGTCAGTACCACCAGATAGGCTTTAAGACTTAAAAATTATACAAAATTTATATTTATATTTTTATTTTTTTTACAGTTTTGGCTTTGCTGTGTAAATTGGTCCTTCATGACACTTTCCTAAGTTAAGCTCTACTTCTTTTATGTCAACTCTTGTTGTATTTTGAAGATGAATCACTTAGGGGGTTAGAGAGTATAGAAAGGTGGGGGTTAGAGGCCAGGCGCAGTGGCTCACGCCTGTAATTGCAGCACTTTGGGAGGTCGAGGTGGTTGGATCATGAGGTCAGGAGTTCAAGACCAGCCTGACCAACATGGTGAAACCCTGTCTCCACTAAAAATACAAAAATTAGCCATGTGTGGTGGCATGCACCTCTAGTCCTAGCTACTTGGGAGGCTGAGGCAGGGGCAGGAGAATCGCTTGAATCCAGGAGGTGGAGGTTGCAGTGAGCCGAGATCATGCCACTGCATTCCAACCTGGGTGACAGAGTGAGACTCCGTCTCAAAAAAAACCAACAACAACAACAACAAAACAACAACAACAACAAAAGAAAGGTGGGGTTAGAAACTATAGAAGGAAAATTTGGTAGACTTATTGAAACTGATGTAAAACGTAATGGATTCCCACCACATCTTTTGGTCAGTTTCTTTTTATACTCTATTATGTATTTCAAAACTTGAAAGGTCATATTTATAATTTTTTATTTGGAAGTTATTCCATCTTATTCCTCTGTTATTTTATGTAGTTCTCTGGATCTTAAATCATTTGTAGTTTTGGATAAAATGTTGCCTTCTTTAATTCCAAAGTAGTTTATACTTTTAGAAACTGTCTACAGAGGAAAAATTGTGCTTTACTTTTCAGCCTTTTTTTTTTTTTTTTTGAGACGGAGTCTGGCTCTGTCACCCAGGCTGGAGTGCAGTGGCCGGATCTCAGCTCACTGCAAGCTCCGCCTCCCAGGTTCATGCCATTCTCCTGCCTCAGCCTCCTGAGTAGCTGGGACTACAGGCGCCCGCCACCTCGCCCGGCTAGATTTTTGTATTTTTTAGTAGAGACGGGGTTTCACCGTGTTAGCCAGGATGGTCTCGATCTCCTGACCTCGTGATCCACCCGTCTCGGCCTCCCAAAGTGCTGGGATTACAGGCTTGAGCCACCGTGCCCGGCCTACTTTTCAGCCTTTATTGTTGTTACATTCTACTTTCTAGTATAGATCCCAACTTCGTCTTCTGTAGGGAAAGAGAACAGTTTATATTTAGTTCTTTCTCCTCTTTTTCTTATTGCTTCTGACTTCTTAGCCAACTTACCTGGCAGCTAGAGTAAGTTATGCTGCTGCGGTGTGGTAGAGACTGGCATTGGGTGTGTTCTTATAGCCATCATAGCATTGGCTTTTGTTATTTTCCATGTTTCAGTTTGTTGGTAATGGACATATGGACATCATATGTTTCACAGAGTAGTGTATGAAGCCAATTTGAACTGTTTCCATTTGCCTCAAGTTCAATCATGATATTTATTTTTCCATGGCACTTACCCAGATTATCCATACCTCCTGCTTAGCTCTGTCACTGCCACCATGGACTGTATTTCTTCTGATTGCCTCCATTTTTTCACAGTATCTAATTGCCTTTTCCCCTTAGCTCTGTCTGCACAGCATTGATTGGTGTTTATAAAAGATCCAAAGATCTTGCAGATAACAGATACTCAGGTGCATAGTAGTATGATATTCAGCTAGTTTTTTGTTTGCATAAGGAAAGTTATATATCCAGTTTTACAGACTGGAATTGAATATTCTAGTGGAAAAGTTAGAAGAGTAACAATATGATTTTAGACAGTTTTGCTTATTTTTTAGTACGAACAATAACAGCAATATGATCTCAAAGTACATTACCTTTGTTACACCAAATCAAGTCATAATTTTATTCATGAATTTTGAAGCTAAGATCCTAGATGCTCTCTTTTAGGCTTGAGAAAATATGTCTGCATTATTGTTTACTATAGCTGTTCTTCAGCTCTCTTGCCCTATGCAAAGTCACTTAGAAAGTCATTGATTCTCAGAATATGAATAAATGTGTTGCTATCATTTCATGACATGCATTGAGCCAACTATTACTGTAACTGAGAAGCTGTGGGTTTAAGCTTGTGGATTCACTGGAATGCGTTTATCCATTTATTCAGTAGATATATATTGAGTACCTACCATGTGCTTGGGATACAGCAGCAGGCAAAGCAAAGGTAAAAATTTCTCTTTATAGAGTTTATATTCTACTGAGGGAGGGAGATAATATCAAAAATAAATAAATACATCCTATATGTTAGATAGTCATAAGTGCCAGAGTAGAAAAAATAAAACAGGGAAACGAGATAGGAAATTTCAGGGGTGGGGTGGAGTGGTTGATGTGTTGTGTTGGATCGCCAGTGAAGGCCTTTTTGAGAAGATGATACTTGAATAAAAAGCTGAAGAAAATGAGGGTATCTGGGTGTAGAATATCTAGGCAGAGCCAACTTACTGCAAGTTCTGTGGTGCTAAAGTGGGAGTGTGCCTGGTGATTCCTGGTCTAGATCATAGAGCCTTGAAGGTTACAATCAGTGCTTAGACTTTTATGCTGAATGAGATGAGAAGTCACAGGATTTCTAAGTAAAGGAGTGACATGAAAGCCTGAAAGGCGGTAAGGGTGGAATTATGTAGACTAGTTAGGAGACTTTTGCATAAACCAAGAGATGACGGTGACTTCTCTTGAAGAAGAAGCAGTTGAATTCTGGTGTATTTTGTAAGTGGATTAACAGGATTTGCTGATGGATTAGGTACATGAGAACACTGACAATGCTAAAAAGTTACCCTGCACAGCTTTGGAAGATGGCCCTTTTCTAGTCTATCAAAATATAAGCAGGAAGGCAGAAATGGAATGAAATATAGTTTATTCTTCCATGAGACTCAGCTATAAATGTGATGCATGTTTGCTATAGAAAGGAATAAAGGTGTAAAGGAGGAAAACAAAGTATAAGGAAGAAAGTAAAAATCACTTGTACTACCTCAAGATTTACCATTAACATTTTGATATATGGGCTTCTGTGTACTTTGTGTGTCTTCTGTGCCCATTAGTACATACTGGTTTTTAACCAAAATTGGAATCATGAGATTACATTGTTTTATAACTTTCTTTTTTTCCTTTATCACCACATCTTGATCACTTTCCCATATCCTTAAGTTTTTGAGCCTTAAAATATTTTAAAAATTGCGAAAGTGAAATAATTTCATATACATTCTGCTTTTATGATAAAACTTTAAAATGTATGGTTTCTTTGTTTAAGGCAAAAGGAAGAAACTTAAGCAAAGAAGCCATTACTAGTCATTAATCCTAAAGTTTAAAAAAGTCCATGGTTTTAATTTTTCATGCTCAAATTGTATATTAAATATCATAAATTATACTTTTTAAGAATTTAAGTATTCTGGTGATAAGTTTTAAATTAAGGTATAGCATATCAATTCTCTATGGATTTCATTTTTCTGTTTCTTTTCTACAAATTTTATTTCCACATAGAATGTTAAGAACTCTGTATTGGAGGAAAGTACTATTTTTTTTAACCTTAAGAAACTGATATTTACATTGCATTTATACATCCTATCTTTAACTTTATATCAGTAAGCAGTCTTAACCAGCTGAATGATTACATCAAGCCTAAATAACCATATCAGAAAACATGCAATTAATAATAAACAGATTGTTAGATACTTCCTTCTAGCAGTACAATCATTTTAAAAAGAAAACATTCTAAATGTTTTTTTCATTTAAAATGTATTGTACCTGCCAAAAAATACAAATAGGGTTTTCTTAACCTTGGACACTGATATATACGTGTGCAGTAGGGAAGCATACCTCTGTTGCCAGCTACTTAGTTACTGGGGTAGGCGGAATTGTTCTCTAACTACCTGACTCCTGCTACCTTTTGTGCTGATGGTATTCATATAAAATGTAAAAAACATTTTCAGATGTTCTGCAAAGTTTCAAGAAGGAAAGTTCCGAAAAATTCCTAGGAGAGGGAAGACAAAGGGTGAAGGCAGAATGACAAGTACCTATATTTGGAGATTTGGTGGAAGGAGATAAAAGAGAGGCCGGAGATAAAAGAGAGGCCAGAGGGTAAGAGAAGAATTAGAGTTTCAGCCAAAGGAGAAAATAGTTTTAAGGAGGTTGTGACTGATGACTTTTTACAAATGTTTGTCCTCTTCTCTGTCTCCATCTCCATCTCCTTTTCCTTCCTTCTTCCTTTGTCTTTCTTCTTTTTTGCCTTGAGTTTGGGTAGTATGACTAATAGGTTATCAGATTGGAGCTTTAGTTTGGGTAGTATGAATAATAAGTTATCAGATTGGAGGTCATGGTTAACTTTCAGGAGTGTAGTTCAGTCAAGTAGCGGGCAAAAATCAGTTCCTGGGGGATCCAGAAATGAATGGCAGGTAGAGGTGTTTGGTAGCCAAGAAGAGGAGTAAGTTGGGGGATGGGGGCGGGGAAATTTGAAGGTGTCAGAGTCCAGGGAAGATTTTAATAGCATGAGGAGACTTAGTCTGATTTTAGAATGAGATGTAGGACCCAGAGGAGAGGATTAAAGATGTAAGGAGAAGGACCAAGGGTGACAGATAATGAAACGAGGCCCCAGTCAGGTAGCAGGGAATGTGATTGAGGATTTAAGTCTAGTCATCAACCATAGGGAAAATAGATTTAAGCATACTGTGTCTATAATCTGCTCCTGTCCTGGACATCAAGTGTTATATTTGAAGAGCTCACTGCTTATTATATTTAATGCAGAAGCAGTATCAAGCATTTTATATGGTTGCTAGACTTAGGCAGGGCCAGTGGGCTGAAGGGCAGTAATACTTTGCTAGGCACTGATTGGTTTAGGGGTGCTGGTTAGCTATAGTGGTGGTTCAGTTGCTTGCGAAGTATTTAGAAGCCTCTGAGCAACTATATTTTGATCTGCCTTAAAAATAATTTAGAGTGAAGCTAATTACTGAAAGACCTTAACCAACTTTTAAAAATATTGTGGAAATAAGCATAAATTCACCATTTTAACCATTTTTAAGTGTACAATTCAGAGATGTTATATACACATTTACACTGTTATACAGCCATCACTACCATCCATACACACAACTTATTTTGTTTTTCCTTTTTTATTGTGGCAAAATACACTTAACAAAATTTACCGTTTAACTTTTTTTTTTTTTAAAGACAGAGTGTTGCTCGTGTTCCCCAGGCTGGAGTGCAATGGCATGATCTCAGTTCATTGCAAACTCTGCCCCTCAGGTTCAAGTGATTCTCCTGCCTCAGCCTCCCAGGTAGCTGGGATTACAGTCATGTGCTACCACGCCTGGCTAATTTTTGTATTTGTAGTAGAGATGGGGTTTCACCATGTTGATCGGGCTGAATGGTCTCCAACTCCTGACCTCGCGTGATCCACCCGCCTCGCCCTCCCAAAGTGCTGGGACTACAGGCGTGAGCCACTGCACCCCGCCCCATTTAACTGTTTTTAAGTGGCATTACTTTTGTATTACTCTGCAACATCACCACTGTTCATCTCTAGAACTTTTCATCATCCCAAACTGAAACTCCATGCCTGTTAAACAGTTACTTCCTACTACTTTCTCCTCTAGCTTCAAGTTACAACCATTGTATTTTCTATTTCTATAAATCTGACTATTCTAGGTACTTAATATAAGTAGAATCAAGAAATATTTGTCCTTTTGTGTCTGGCTGCTTTCATATAGCACAGTGTATTCAAGGTTCATTCATCTTGTAGTATCTATCAGAATTTCATTTCCTTTTTATGGCTGAATAATATTTCATTTATGCATACACATCATTTTGTTTATCTTTTCATCTGTTAATGCACACTTCGATTGTTTCCACCTTTTGGCTCTTGTGAATCGTGCTATGAATGTGGATGCACAAATATTCTGTTTGAGTCCCTGTTTTTTTTTTTTTTTTTAGGCGGAGTCTCGCTCTGTCGCCCAGGCTAGAGTGCAGTGGCACAATCTCGGCTCACTGCAAGCTCTGCCTCCCAGGTTCACACCATTCTCCTGCCTCAGCCTCCCGAGTAGCTGGGACTATAGGCGCCCACCACCATGCCTGGCTAATTTTTTGTATTTTTAGTAGAGATGGGGTTTCACCGTGTTGGCCAGGATGGTCTCCATCTCCTGACCTCATGATCCACTTGCCTTGGCCTCCCAAAGTGCTGGGATTACAGGCGTGAGCCACCATGCCCGGCCCGAGTCCCTGCTTTTAATTCTTTTAGGTATATACCCAGAAGTGGAATTGCTGGATCGTATAATTTCATGCTTACTTTTTTGAGGAACCACCATACTGTTTTTCCATAGCTCAGCCATTTTTTTATAGACATACAGATAAGATGGCTTACAAAATGCATAATATTTGTATTCAAATATTTATGGAACTCATGACATGCAAGAAAATCACATCTTTAGGTTGAATCATATTTGCATCATTTCAGGAAGCTAGCTGAGTTATTTGTTTAAAGATCTTTACAGAAAAAGATAACGTGTATTTTTAATATAACAATTCTTGTAGTGGGAGAGTTCTTTCTCATATATAGTGTAATGTAGTGTAGTGTTATTAACAGTCTTGGCATGTTTGATATAAAATCTGTACAATGCTTTATTTTCCACAAGGCTTGTTCATTTGAACTACTTTTATTCATGAAGCACTTAATGTATATTTTTCTTTACTTGTTAAAACATTTGGCCGTTTTAAGAAGCTTGACCTAAACTCTGTGCTTTTGAAACAGTGAAGGCTACATGTATCATGCCACAATTCTTTGACTGCTGTCAATGTGTGTTTGAAAGTTTATTCTAATAATTTAATTTCATATTAAAATTAATGACAGTTTTCTCTTTTGTTGTTTATAAATGTGTGTTTGAAATGTAGTTACCATTCCCAACAGGAACTTTTGGTAACACATTTAATAGAAATTTATGAGATAAACATTAGGCATGACAAAGAAAACAAAAAAACAGCCTTCTTCTAATAGTAAAACAAATATGTGAGGCAAAGAAACGGAAAACATGAATTATTCTCTTGCTTTTGAATATTTCATGGGTTTTCTTTTGAGATATTAGTAGAAAGTGCCTCATAGTCTCTTCTAGTAGCTTTTTATTTGAAGCGAAGGGTTTTTAGACTTGACCTTTTGCCTGCTGTAATTATTTGGGAACTGTGATCTCTTCATTTGTTTACATTATTCTTTAAACTATAGTATAAATGTGTTATACTTTTTACTTTGACCTTTTTTTGCCTCAAAAAAGGAAAATGAATTCATTGATTTTTCATATCCACAAATCTAGCCCTATGATTTTGTCTTTTTAAAATTCGCTTTCTCCAGGCTGATCCAGTTCTAAATTCCATTTTTGTATCCCATTATGAAGACGTTTTCTCATTTTTTCTGATTCATCACAAGTTGAACATTTTATTGAGTTTATAAATATGCGTATGAGTCTTTTAGTGGTATTTTATATATTATATTATTTAAACAACTGAATGTAACAATATAATATTTACAATTTGTGGGGTTAAATTTACAAAATAATTATTTGGTTGTCCTTTTGTGTGTATTTTCTTTATGCATGTCATCTCTTTATTTCCCAGATAGTTTGACACATAAGCACTGTATGTTAAAATAACATAACTTGAATGACATGTAGCAGTAAATGTACAAAATAAATTTTTAGTTGCCATTTTTCATATGTATTTTCTCTCCAAGTGTCTCTTTTGGAGGAAGTGAGAGTTCCTTGTAGATGAATTACATAATTTCATGCTGAATTTAAAAGAAATAAATTGTGGCTGGGCGCAGTGGCTCACGCCTGTAATCCCAGCACTTTGGGAGGCCAAGGTGGGCGGATCATGAAGTCAGGAGATCGAGACCATCTTGGCTAACACAGTGAAACCCCATCTCTACTAAAAATAGAAAAAATTAGCTGGGTGTGGTGGCGGGCACTTATAGTCCCAGCTACTCGGGAGGCTGAAGCAGGAGAATGGTGTGAACCTGGGAGGTGGAGCTTGCAGTGAGCTGAGATTGTGCCACTGCACTCCAGCCTGGGCAGCAGAGCAAGACTCTGTCTCAAAAAAATAAAATAAAATAAAATAAAATAAATTAAAAATAAAAGAAATAAATTGTTAAAATGAATACTTAAAACATAAACTCCAAACCTATGTATATTTATTTTAATCTTTGGAATGTAACATAGGATTCTACATATTTAGCAGTTTATGTGGCATTGATAATTATAGTATACATTTACTGAACTCATTTTGTATCACTACTGTTGTTCTAAGTATTTTTTGGATGGTGTTAATAAATTGTTTTTTATTTCTTTTTTTAAAATTTGAAATTATTGAGATGAATTTCATATAAAACAAAATTAACCATTCTAAAGTGAACAGTTCAGTGGCATTCAGAACTCTTATCTAGTTCTAAAACATTTTTTTCACTCCAAAATATAGCCGGGTACTTCTTAAGCATTTTATCCCCATTTTCCACCACCCCACCCGCCCCTCCCCATCCCTCCGATCCTGGCAACCACCAGTTTTCATTCTGTTTTTATGGATGTATATATTTTATCTAAATGGAATCATGTAATATGTGACCCTTGTGTCTGGCTTCTTTCACTTAGCATAATGTTTTCGAGGTTCATTTATGTTGTAGCACGCATTTTATTTCTTTATATGGTTGTGTTCTGAGTATTTTTTGTATACTAACTTGATTCTCACATCAAACCCTATTTTGTGGGTGTTATTACTATATCTACAGCTTACAGATGATAAAAGTAAGGTATAAAGAGAATAAAGAACTAGTAATTGGTAGAACCAGGATTAGAACCCAGACACTGGACTTTGTAAAATATAGTGTTTTATTTATCCTTGTATAAAGTAAGTCCTAAGTATGACTGAACAAAATTGAAAAGGGAATTATATAACATTGAGGCAACTGGAAAAATTTAGGTTGAATAGCTGAGTGCCTGGGCTATGAGAACATTTAGAAGCCATAACCAAACTATGTAATACCAAATATTAAATATAGATATTATCTTTCTGATATTTTTGGTATTTTTGGAACTAAATACCACTCAAAGTCAGTAAATAAGCCTTTTTTTAAAGAAACACAGCAAAATGTCATAGTTTCTTCTTGAATCCCTTAAAGTATTTCACAATAATTATATGGCTTCTCTGTATGCAAAATTTAAACCTGCATAAAAAGTTCTTCATGACTGCTCCCCACCTCCACTAAATAGTAATAACTTGATGGTTAGAATGTGCCTGAATTTGGCAGTTTTCCAGAATTCTAGTTATTAACTGTATTGCCACCTAATTTTTCACTTTTTTATTTGAGAAAAGTTAAATCATCTTAAATAACCCTTTACTCTTAAATTATATGGCTTTGCTAATAGGAACGCATTATTTTCATTTGCTAAGGCAATTGCTCTGAAACCTTTGGGAAAATAATTATTTCTTTACTTAGCTGAACTTTGAATACAGAAAAACAAAACCCAAACCTCTTTCTTTTCTAAATGTGCTAATGCCTGTGGAAGAGATGGTGATGTTGTTTAAGTAATTAGCTTGAAGACATGTAGATGATTTTATGTAAAACAAATTTTTGAGTCATAATTTTGTTGTAATATCAGATATATGATTCTGTAGAAAAGATCTTTTCCAAAGCTGTAAAACAAAACAAAACAAAAATTCTTTCTTTCCCATACAAGGTTTTCTCTCTGTCGCCCAGGCTGGGGTGCAGTGGCAGGATCATAGCTCTTTGAGACCTCAAGCCCCTTGGTACAACCCCCCCCCAACCTTCCTGCCCCCCACCACCTTGCCTCAGCCTTCCAAAGTGCTGGGTCTACATATTTGGGAGGCTGAAGTTGGGGGATCACTTGAGCCTAGGAATTCAAGACCAGCGTGGGCAAGTTTGAGAGACCCTGTCTGTATTAGTTCATTCTCATGCTGCTATGAAGAAATACCTGAGACTGGGTAATTTGTAAAGAAAAGAGGTTTAATTGACTGACAGTTTCACATGGCTGAGAAGGCCTGAGGAAACTTATAATCATGGTGGAAGGCACCTCTTCACAGGGCAGCAGGAGAGAGAATGAGTGGCGAGCAAAGGGGAAGCCCTTTATAAAACCATCACATCTCATGAGAACTCACTCACTATCACGAGAACAGCTAGGGGAAACTGCCCCTGTGATTCAGTTATCTCCACCTCGTCCCACCCTTGATACCTGAGGAGTATTACAATTCAAGGTAAGATTTGGGTGGGGATACAGAACCAAACCGTATCACTGTTATCTATAAAAGATTTTTTAAAAAGTAGCCGAGTGTGGTGTTATGTGCCTATAGTCCCAGCTACTCTGGAAACTGAGGTGGGAAGATCTTTTGAGCCCAGGAAGTCGAGGCTACAGTGAGCCGTGATTGCACTGCTGCACTATAGCTTGGATGACAGAGCGAGAGACCCTGTCTCAAACAACAACAACAACAACAACAACAAATCCCTAAACCAAAAAATTTATGTACAAAAATCTCAGCATATTTCTCAAAGAACTTTATCAGTGAGTTCATAGGCATTTTGTTTTCATATAATGTAAAATACTTTATTTTCTGCTGTCTTTGTATGTATACAAATAACCACATTGCTAATTTCTTCGTTGTATGAGCTTTTATGTAGTTTATGGCATTTCCATTTGTATGTAGCTGTAATGAACTTTGTCTCTGCTTTGTTCCTTACCGTGGAAATGGGATTTTTCCCCTTCAGATGGATTCAGACAATAGTTCTGGGTGCTGTCTGGATGTAAGGAGTTAGCCCTTCTATTTACAAAGGCTGTCCTTAATTTCATAGGTAGTGTTTCTGGAAGTTCAGCCATTGACAGAATGTTATAAGAGAAGGTTCTAATCCCAGAGAGCTTTATTTTACATTCTCTAATTTCATTTTGCCTTATCAGCAGTATATTTTTAGTGTGTTATACATGTTATTTGTATTGACTTCCTTTAACATTTGAATAGTGTTGATGCAGGATTTTTCTTGGCCCCTTTGCTGGGCTCACAGGAGCAGGTGCCCCATCTACCCAGCCTGCTGGGCCACATCTGGCATGCACTCCAGTGTGGATCCTACAGCTGCCATGACTGCACAGTCAGCCCCCGCATTCAGTGGGTCCCGAGTTCTTGTCCCATGTCCAGGAAGAATGAGGTCATGCTGACAATTGAAGGATTATGAGGACGGAGAATTTTATTGAATGATGAAGCAGCTCTCAGTCTAGAGAGGGGACAGGATGGTGGTCTCTCACCCAAAGTTGGGTCGTCTCTCTCAGTGTGGCTGGATCTGGGGTTTTTATAGGCACAGGATGAGGAGGCCATGGGCCATAGGTAGTATTGGAAAAGGCAGCATTTGATTGGTTAAAAAGCATTATTCAGAAAGAACCAATTGGGAAAGAGCAGGCAAACAGGAATAGAAGTTCTGTCTTTGGGTCATGGGTTTCAGGCTGTTTTTGGCTTGAAGGTGGGGTTTCACCCTGTCTGACTAGGATTTGTCTGCTTCCTGCCTCTATCAGTGTTGATTGACTTAATAATATTTAACGAGCTTCCATTTGAGCCTAAAGATGTTACATTAAATCTAATGATTTTTATTTGCATCTAGATTGTTGCTTATTATGAGTCAGTACCTCTTTTCTGATTCTGAGTCAGCACTTCTTTCATTTTCTTTTTTTCTTTTTTTTTTTTTTTTTGAGATGAGGCCTCACTCTGTAACCCAGGCTGGAGAGCAGTAGTGCGATCACAGTTCACTGCAACCCCTTGAGCCTAGGCACCTGCTCGCCTCAGCCTCTGGAGTAGCTGGTACTATAGGCACACACCACTATGCCTGGCTAATATTTGTATTTTTTGTAGAGATGCGATTTCACCATGTTGCCCAGGCTGGTGTCAAACTCCTGGACTCAAGCAATCTACTTGCCTTGGCCTCCCAAAGTGCTGGGATTTACAGGCATGAGCTACTACGCCTGACCTCTATTCATTTTTATATACACTGTTGTGAGTACTAATTTTCTAGTATTTGTTAACCTGAAACCCTTCAAAAGAGTTGAAAAGTTATCTAAAAGTACAGTTATCTACTACAGATATAGGTGGAGAAGCTTATGGTGGAAGAATGCCAGCAGCTACAGCCTTCTAAACATCTCTTCATTTTATCAGTGAGTTATTTCTTCTATCGGTTGAAAGGGATCTTTAATCTTTCCTGTGCTTGGGTATCTTCCAAGGGTTAGGCCATAAATAGAACAGTGTAGGAGAAAGGAGGTAAGTAAGCTGAAAGGAGAAACAGATTTGTTTGACACAAGTGTTGTAGGGACTGATACTTTGTTACCCTCAGTTGTGTAGCATGTTGCTTGATTCAGTTGAAGACCGGGTATTCTGGGTGTTCATTGATTTTTTGGGGGATACTTCCTTGACGATCTGTTTGAAGCACCGTAAGAGAACATGTTAGAACATGTAGTTTCTCTAAAATTCCACTTTGAATTTTTGGAAGACTGCTATGTATTAGTCAAAAAATATTTTAGATAAATTTCTTTCCCCTGCTTTCTTATTCTTTGACTAATTAGTCAAATATATACAAAGGGTGTCTTCCTGTATTTGAATCAACCAAAAACACACATCTGAACTGTCAGCTAAGGGGTAGGCTTGGTGTTATGATCAATTAGAGGAATCTTGCTTCTAGAACAATACCTACTAGAACAATAAAAAATCCAAGTCTTGTTTTTAGAACTGTTTATATGATTTAAAAGACAAGATTAATTTGGCACGTGTAATCAAGTAGCAGAGGCAGTTTGAAAGCTGAACACAATTGAAATATAATTAGAATTATATAGAAAACATTTATTTCATATTCTTAAACAAGGTTTTAATTAAAGTAAAATTGACTCATCTTTTTTTGATGTGCCTCCTAAGAAGGAAATTTGAAACACACTTCATTTGATGGTTGGCTTTCTCTGACTTTGATTAATCACTTTCAAAGTAAGCAATAGATGAGTATAGTAATTTTATAATTATACACAAGTGAGATTATTTAAAACTGTAACTGTAAAGGAAGTTTTATATTGTTCAACATTATTTAATGCTGTATATTTTTCTTTTACTATTAAAGTACATGTACTAATCTGAAAAAAGATTGTATTTGTATTATTTTTATAAATACAATTTAATGGGAGAAACTTTAAGCTAGAAATATTAGTTTCAAAGACCTTTATCTATTAATACTGAAACGTTAAGCTTTTTTGAAAACTAGTTGATGAAACTAATAAGTATTGGAAAGAATCCAACTAGTGGAGCTGACTGTGAGTTATGATTCCACACTAGTGAACCAACTTGTGCCTCCCTAAAGCAGTGCTAAAAATAAAATTTTGAACTGTCTGAAAGATTTGAAATGACAATGGAATTTGATTATTCACAATTAAAATAAAAGGTCTCTCCTTAGTGCAAGATTAAATGCCCCTAAAAGTGTAAGAAGTTTTCACGTGTCAAAAATGATACAAAGAGAAATTAATTCTGTTTTAAGTTAATAATACTGAAGAATGTACACCTCATCTTACCTGTATCTAGAATCCACACTGGGTAAGTATTTAATCCATTCTGAAAGAATCTTAAATGATTTTATTAAGAAGAACATCAACCAATATACAATATTACCTATTTAAAAATTTCTTATATGCTCATTTCTTAATTAAAGCTTTTAACAAAATTAAGTGTATTTTGTCACTGAAACTGTATTAAACAACTGAGAAAGTGTCTAATACTGTAGTATATTTTTAAACATTGATTAACTTTTATATGATGAGTCACTTGCTTCATCATCTCTTTTAAGCATAAAAATAAGTGCTCTTTAATGGTAGAAACCAAGTATTTATACTCTTTTCATTATCAGAATAAGAAACAAAAGTTAATGGATTTTTTTAACATTAAAGATTATAGTTCAATTAAGTTTATGAGGAAAAGTTACGATTGTCATGTTACTAATTGTATAACTTTTTCCTTATATGTTGTGAATTTACATTGTTTTGTACTTCATTTTTGTTTTTAAAACAGCATAGGCTCAAAACAAAGTAAAATCTCCCAGAAAAGACTATCAGAGTCTATACTTGCTCTCTTTTCTTATTTTAACTTGCCTTTTATACATTCAGTTTTTAAATGATGCTGCATATTTAATGAAAAAGTTTTTTAAAAGGAAGTGTTGCCAATCAGTCAAAATTTGTTACAGTTAAAATTTGATGGTCTACAGACAATTTATAATCCTTTTCTTGTTATAAAATATTGTCAAATTTATAGTAGTATCAGTTAGAAAGTTTATGGAAACATTGTTTAAGGTGGTTTAAAATAGAAGTAAATCTTTAATTTGAATTTGATGACACCTGTTTTCATTTTGTTCCCCCGGCAACACCGCTAGTACCAAAATTGCCCATAGACCACCCTGGTTTTTGAAAAGAATGAAATCATTCTGTTTTTAAAAAATTTTATCCTTTTACTGACTAAATATTTAAACAGTTATAAAACATCTGTCAGAGTTTGTGAATTCATGTTGGAGTAAAAGAGTTGAGGACACGTAATTGGAAGTTTTGCATAAAAATTCCTGAGTAGTTTTAGTTTGTCTTTCTTGTTATGCTAAAGTTTTTATTAGAATTAAAGTTGGAAATTAGAAAAGTGATTGACAGCAACAATGAGAAAAATATCTGGACTCAGTTATTTTGGAAAGCTATGCTTGCTTTCCTTCAGTTATTGACAATTGAGATTTTTTAAAAAGGCAGTATGATCTTGTTTTCTGGATGGCTCTGGGCAGTCAAGATATGTGAATTAAGATTTACACTGTTGAGACTTCTGTGAGAGAGAGGTAAAGCTGATAACAAATGTTATCTTTTCTAGCATTTTTTCCACCTGCTCTGTGATTGATTCATGTGTTTGGGACATTGTAAATGTCATTATTCTATCTTTTTTAGTTGTGGATAATTGAGACTTAGATGTAAGAAAACAAGTGGCTGAAAATTATTAGTTTTTCATGTCCAAAGACCAGAATTGTTTATAATAGGCATAGTGAGCCAGACATGTTAGGTCAACATGTATTCTTTTGATAATTTCCTTCATCAAATGGGATTTATTCCTGTGTTCTCCAGAGGAAAATTTATATGGGAAAATTTTGATTTACTTTTAAAGAATTGGGTGTATAGACAGCAAATCTTTGTTTTATTTACATTTGCCTTGTGTATTAAGAAATAGAGGTTATATTCTGTTATAGAAATATTTATGAGGCTAAATCTCTAAACTTGATTAGGTATAACTGTGTATAGAACTAACAAAGACACTAAATATTTAACATCTATTACAAGTAATATTCTGGTGCTGTTTTTTACTATAAGATTACTTTTTCTTACAGTAGATAAATCATTTTTCTTATTGAGAAGCATGTGGCTGAATAATTAACTGTCTACCCCTAAGTTTTCTTGTGTATTACTTTATTCTATATGTTACTAGGCTAATACAGAAAATATCCTTGGATGAATCAGAATACCTCAGTGTGATTTTTTTGTTTTTTTTAAATTTACAAAAACCGTTGTGTCAAGGTAAGGAGATTATTCTGGTTTAATATAATGCCAATTGAATGATAATGCCGATCAGTTTTCTTTCCGGATAAACTAGTTATTATGGGAAATTTACTTCTTGACAGTGCCCATCATGTAAAAGGGACTGGAAGAACTAGTGTTGAAGTTTCCTTAAAAATCAGGATGGAGCCGGGCGAGGTGGCTTACGCCTGTAATCCCAGCATTTTGGGAGGCCAAAGCAGGTGGATCGTGAGGTCAGAAGATCGAGACCTTCCTGGCTAACACAGTGAAACCCCGTCTCCACTCAAAACATAAAAAATTAGGCAGGCATGGTGGCAGGCACCTGTAGTCCCAGCAACTTGGGAGGCTGAGGTGGGAGAATGGCATGAACCCAGGAGGCAGAGCTTGCAGTGAGCCAAGATTGCGCCACTGCACCCCAGCCTGGACGACAGAGCAAGACTCCATCTCAAAAAAAAAAAAAAAAAAAAAGAGAAAATCAGGATGGATACTGGGTGTGGTGGTGGTTCATGCCTATAGTCACAGCACTTTGGGAGGCTGAGGTAGGAGGATCACTTGAGTCTAGGAGTTTGAGACCAGTTTGGGCAACATAGTGAGACCTTGTCTCTACAAAAAAATAAAATTAGGTGGGCGCAGTTGCACATACCTCTAGTCCCAGCTACTCTGGAGACTGAGGTGGGAGGATTGCTTGAGCCTGGGAAGGCTGAGGCTACAGTGAGCTGTGATTGTGCCACTGCGCTCCAGCTTACGCAGCAGAGCAAAACCCCATCTCAAAAAACAAACAAACAAAAAGAAACCTTGATGGTTTATGTAACCAGCTACTTCAATGGGGATACAACCCTCTAATGACATTTTAAAATTTTGGCTTCTGCTTCATAGGATCAATAGTGTGGTGAAATAGAAAGAACCAACTTTGAAGTCAGACCTTTAGTTTTAGCATTTTGTTCTCTCTAATACTATATCTGTGAAATAAGTAACTTAATCATCTGTAAAAAAGATGTAATACCTTTCAAGTTTGTTTTGAGAGTTAAATGAGAAAGTAGGTAAAGATAGTGTTTGACACACAGGAAGTTAAAGTTAGTGCACATACATTCTTACACTCTTGATTTTTTCTGGGAATTTGCCTGCTTAGTGCTGAGTACCTTGGCAAGAAAGCAGAGTACGTATAATTATAAGAATGTTGCGTCCTAGTGGGATTTAGGGTAGGAATTGGGATCCGTGTTTCTAAGACTGTTTTTAGTTCCTCCGCCTCCCAGGTTCAAGCAGTTCTCCTGCCTCAGCCTCCCGAGTAGCTGGGATTACAGGCAGTACTTCTAAGAGAATCCTCAAAGCCAGAGATCATTCTCTCTCCTCTTAGTCATTTATGCTTTCGGTGAACTTATTAGTTCATGTCATCTCTTTTCAGTTAATATGGAAAGCATTTCTTATGCATAGTAATATAAGGTACCCTTGAAGGGAACATCTTGTAAGATGTCTTTGTATATATCCAAACCAAATAAAGTTGAGCTAAAGAGTCAAGACCTGGTTCTGAAGGAAGCAAAGACAATCTGCTTAAAGTGTAGAATATATATTATTTGGCATTGTACAACAATAGTATTATTAGTCTGTATTTATGAAATATTTTCAAGGTTAGCAAACAATTCTACGTAAATTATAATTTTTAAATTCTCACAGATAGTTAACCCTGTGAGATCTGATAGGAACTGTGATTGCCATTGGACAGATGAAGAAATGAAGACCCAGACCCGGGTAGCATCTGATCATTCCTGTTGCAATCTAGGATTGCGATTAAGTGCTGATCCCCTTTTTTTCTGGTGGTGGTTCAATTTTCATAGGACTTTATTAGTGAAGTGATTTAAGAGTCAATCTACAGCAGAATACTACTAAAATCTTTCTTCAATTACATGAGAATCAGTAGAAAGAAATGGGGACAGGTTTGGTATGTAGATATATTCATTAATGAATATATGGCTCTCTTTTCCTTTGAAGAGTATACTGCTGGTAACTTTTTGGGACTTGGGTATGTCATAATAATTATAGTAATAACACCTAAACATATACAAAGTTTTTATTTTGCGCGAGGCAAAAGTGTGATATGTGAATTCTAGTCTTCTCAACAATCGTTTGAACAAGAGGTACTGTTTTTGTTCTATTTTATATATGAGGAAAAGTTTAATGTAAAGGAGAAAGTATTAAAGACTACGTAACCTTTCTCCTACCTTAGAAATACAACTTGACATATAGCACATTGTACATTTTTAGGTCATTGGAAATTTTGTGGTTTCTAAGGCTTCGTAACACATTTGCAAAACCACAGATAGTGTTATTTAAGCTTTACTTTTCCACTTTAAAAAATTCATTTTCACTTTTTTTTTTTTTTTTTTTTTTGAGACGGAGTCTCGCTCTGTTGCCCGGGCTGGAGTGCAGTGGCTGGATCTCAGCTCACTGCAAGCTCTGCCTCCCGGGTTTACGCCATTCTCCTGCCTCAGCCTCCCAAGCAGCTGGGACTACAGGCGCCCGCCACCTCGCCCGGCTAGTTTTTTGTATTTTTTAGTAGAGACGGGGTTTCACCGTGTTAGCCAGGATGGTCTACGATCTCCTGACCTCGTGATCCGCCCGTTTCGGCCTCCCAAAGTGCTGGGATTACAGGCTTGAGCCACCGCGCCCGGCCTCATTTTCACTTTTTAATCAATGGTGTTAAAATAATCCCTCCAATACTGTTAATAAGGCAAAATAAGTTTAATAGTTAAGGCCTACATATGGATCATATGGATCATATTGTTTAATTTGCTGCAAGGTTACTTGGGAATTCTGCATCAGAATTTGAAAGAAGCTCATTTTCTTTTGGGGATGGTCTCCATTTTTTTTTGCTGGATCCCATTTTCTTGTAATGGCATAAAATATTTTGAAAAATGAACTACAAAAATTAAGAACTACTTTAGTATATCGATTTACTTATTTTTACTGATTACAAAGTTAGTAAAGATTAATTTTGGTATTTCAGTTTTACCAGATTATTAATTTTGATGTTTGTTTTTGTTATAGGTAGTAAAAATTGAACAGCTTCTCCGTAGGTCTCTCAATGTACAACGTGCTTTATCCTTTCATTCATTTTTTTCAAACATTGATTAAACACTTACTCCATGACAGGCATTTTGTGCATATACTAGGGATAAAAAATAGGAGTAAGAAAACAATCTTTATGCATAAGAAGCTTACAGTCTGTGGGATAAATACATAGCAGCAAGCAGGTGTTTATAGTACATTTTGGTAAGTACTGTGGTAATTATGACTAGAACCTATGAGATGATATAACTCAGCATTATTGGGAGTTAGGGTGGGTGTAGCTATAGGCACTGAATCCTGAAGACTAAAGAAGTAGAGATGGGGGTGTGCTACAAAGTAAGGTTTTTCTAATCAGAGAAGGTAAGCATGTATAAAAGCAGATGTGTGGTATTCTGGGATCCTAAATAGCTCTGAAGGGCTGTAGCAGAGAATATGGGTGTAGATTATTTATGTATGTGGTGATTCTAATACTGGAGACAGAGGTAGTGGTCATGTCCTGACCTGTATATTATTTGAGAATTTAAATTTTTCCTCCCTGAAGATTATGGGAGTCTCCTTGAAAATTTTGAGCAGAATGGTTGGGTCTGATTTTTGTTGTTGTTGTTATGTCACTAATGGCATCAGTGTAGGAAACGGATTAGAGTGAAGCAGGACTAATGTTAGGAATACCCATTAGGAGACTGCCAATAATCCAGGGGAGAAATGATGATACCCTGGATTAACATATTAGCTGTGGTGATAGAGGAAAAGGGACAGATTCCAGAGATATACAAGGGGTAAAATAAGATGGGGTTAGTATTTTAAAACTTCATTGAGCTAAATTATCAAGTTATAAGAGTACTATATGCCTATGATATGTGAGGGATAGTTCATCTACCACAGGTTTGTTTTGAAGCATTTCCTTATTTTCAAGGAGGCTATGTTTCCTTTAGTTGTCTCTATTCTAGAAGTGAAATATAAAGCATACTTCTTAAAACAGGTTTAGTATTTAGTCATTGAATTGTAGCCTGACATTTTAAAAATTGTAATTTATACTTATGGTAGGAGTGCTCTAAAGAGTTACGAAGAAAATAAAAAAAATACATTTATACTGTCTTTTACATTTACCTCTGTAGTTACCTTTGCTGTACTCTTGATTTCATTGTGTGGATTTAAGTTACTATCTAGTGTCCTTTCATTTCTACGTGAAGAACTTCCTTTTGTGTTTTTTGCAGGGCAGGTCTGCTAGCTATGAATTCTCTCAGTTTTTGTTTATCTGGGAATGTCTTAATTTCTTCTTCACTTTTGAGGAGGGAGAGGAAGTCCTATGTAGCAGAGGCTTCTACAGTGATGACGGGAAAGTGAAGAGAAGAGGAAAGGGAAAACCTACGTGATATATTGACCGACAAATACTGGATGGAAAGTTGTATGTTGGGTACTGATTGCATTGGTGAAGGGCTTCAAAGCAGGTCTTGGCTTAGAATCCTATAACATTGGTGGGAGCGGGATGAATGAATATGGCTAAGGGACAGTTTTAAGAAATAAAGTTGATAGTGTTTGTCAGAATTGATATGGAGAGAGCTGTTATATCACATTCATTGGGCATCAGATAGTAAAACCTTTGGTTTCCCTAAAGTTGTAACACATAACATGTATGTTTTACCTGTAAGATGTACCATTTCTTTGCCTGTAAGAAAAATTGTGCTACAGATCTTCCATTTTTACTTTACATTAGTTTTAAAAGCTTTTATTTTTAATTGTGGTTAAAAAAAATAAAATTTCCCATCTTAACTGTTTTTCAGTGCACAATTCAGTAGTGTTAAGTGTATTCAAATTGTACAGCAAATCTGCAGAATTTTTTCATCTAGCACAACTGCAACTCTTTTTTTTTTTTTTTTTTTCCCTGTATCTTTTTTTTTTTTAATACTTTAAGTTCTAGGGTACATGTGCATAACGTGCAGGTTTGTTACATATGTATACTTGTGCCATGTTGGTGTGCTGCACCCATCAACTCGTCAGCACCCATCAATTCGTCATTTATATCAGGTATACCTCCCAATGCAATCCCTCCCCCTTCCCCCCCCACGACAGGCCCCAATGTGTGATGTTCCCCTTCCCGAGTCCAAGTGATGTCATTGTTCAGTTCCCACCTATGAGTGAGAACATGCGGTGTTTGGTTTTCTGTTCTTGTGATAGTTTGCTAAGAATGATGGTTTCCAGCTGTATCCATGTCCCTACAAAGGACGCAAACTCATCCTTTTTTATGGCTGCATAATATTCCATGGTGTATATGTGCCACATTTTCTTAATCCAGTCTGTCACAGATGGACATTTGGGTTGATTCCAAGACTTTGCTATTGTGAATAGTGCCGCAATAAACATACGTGTGCATGTGTCTTTATAGCAGCATGATTTATAATCCTTTGGGTATATACCCAGCAGTGGGATGGCTGGGTCATATGGTACATCTAGATCTAGATCCTTGAGGAATTGCCATACTGTTTTCCATAATGGTTGAACTAGTTTACAATCCCACCAACAGTGTAAAAGTGTTCCTATTTCTCCACATCCTCTCCAGCACCTGTTGTTTCCTGACTTTTGAATGATTGCCATTCTAACTGGTGTGAGATGGTATCTCATTGTGGTTTTGATTTGCATTTCTCTGAACAACTGCAACTCTTACCATTAAGTAACCACTCCTCATTGCTTCCTCCCTCCAGCCCTTGGTAACTGCCAGTCTACTTTCTGTCTCTATGATAATTTAACTACTTTAGATACTCCCTGTAAGTGTAATCATAGAGTATTTTTCTTTTTGTGATGGGCTTACTTCACTTAGCATAATGTCCATAAGCTTCATCTGTATTTAGCATGTGATTTTCTTTCTTTTTAATGCTAAATAATATTCAGTTATCTGTTTATACCACATTTTGTTTATCCATTCATCATCTTCATTCATTTTTTGGTTTTGTTTTTAGTATAGATTATCTTTCCTTTTTACCCAATAAATTTCTTTATCTCTAGGCTTTAGCTTATTTAGGGACATAAACCATTTGCCTGGTTTGTTCTTTGGAAGTCATTTTATTTTTTGTTTTTGTTTTTATTTTTATTTTGTTTTTTTAAGCTACTTCCTACCGAAAGGCTGGAAGTCATTTAATGGTTATATTTTCCACCTGTTTTGCAGCTATATTGCTAACATATATTGCTATGTTAATTATACATCTAGAAAACTTTGAATTATTTTATTAGTTTTCTTAGATATTTAATTGATTGGAAATGTTTTTAAAAAACCTTGGAGTTTGCTAGTTAAATATTTATCAACGATGTAGCTAATAAATTATTTTCTACTAGTATGCACACTACACTGCGTCGGTTCAAATTATGGTACCTAATGCTGCCTCAAGGCTTGTGACATTATAACTTTTCAACTGAGCAATACTTAATTTGTTATGAAAGTAAAAAAAAAGTTAAGTAATTCCATCAAAATTGTGTTGCTGACATCTGTTTCTGATAAAATTTTAGTAATATAAGAATTAAAAGCATTGTGTGGTTACTGGTTTCTGATTCTCATGATAGTAACCTGTAGAGGACTTGTCTTTCCTTTGTGAATCATTTGTATATGTAAGGTGTTATTAAGTCCAAATGGAAAAGAAATGTGGTGCTGAGAGACATTAAAGCAATAACTGAGTTTTTTTTGACACTAATCTTCTGAAATATCCTGTTAACTTTTGTTAAATAAGTGATATATTATTCCTTGAATTTTGCAAAAATAATGAAGAATTGTATGAAAGAATTTTTAATACAGTCATGCATTGCTTAATGATGGACATGCATTCTGAGAAATCTGTGAAGAATATCATACAGTGAACTTATACAAACCTAGATAATATAGCTGTCTGTACACCTAGGGTATATGGTATAGCCTATTGCTCTTAGATTACAAACCTTTACAGCATGTCACTGTACTGAATACTGGTATATGGTATAGCCTATTGCTCCTAGATTACAAACCTTTACAGCATGTTACTGTACTGAATACTGTAGGCAATTGTAGCACAATAAGTATTTGCATATCTAAAGGACTAAAATGTCGTTAATGCAGTTGTTAATGCAGCGCATATTGTATTTAGGGCATAATTTTTTTCTGAAGACATATAATATTTTAACATAAACAGGTCAGTATGTTTGACCCATTTGTTAACTCTGTAACGTGGAATTGTCTCATGTTAACATGTGGATTTATCTCATTAGTAATTCTTTAATTACTGATATTGGAAGAAGAGCTGTGACCTTTGAGATCAACATTTATTTGGAGGTAGTGAAGTTATTTAAGAGTGCTCTTGAAACCAAACTGATGCTGAGAGGGAAGAAAGCAGTTCAATAGGGGGTGATTGAAAGGGAAAAAGAGGCCTAGTAGGGAAGCCTCAGAAAGAGTCAAAAGAGCAAGGGAAGAAAGAAAAATGAGGTAGTTAACAGGAGGTAAAAGTAGTATTATTGAGAAGAGAAGAGAATGGTTGCCTTTTGATCTCTCTGAACTAGGAACAGATATGTTTGCTTTAGTTTGCTGTTGTTGCTGAGCAACTTTGTCACTGGTGCATCCACTAGGGTTATTGCAAGCGTGACCCTGCAGATACTAATCTCAGCAGCACTCCCTTTTCAGTTAACTCCCTAGCCTCCTCTGCCTGACTTGAATCAAGCATATTTTGCACCGAAGCTCATTTTTTTTTTTTTTTCTACCGCACCGTCCAGCTTCAATAGGGAATTACTTTTTTGGATTTACCCTAGATCCTATAATTTTGCTGAACTTATTTCCCGTAGAAAATTGATTTTCTTGGATCTAATATTATGTGCTCATGCCGTCATACAAATTCATATTTTCAGCAGCTTTATTGAGATATATTCACATATAAAGATTGTATATGTTTAAGGTATACAGCGATGTTTTACAAATTTGTATTTTATTTCTTCCCCCTTTGCCTATTATGTGACTTTAGGGCAATTTACTGATTCTCCTAAATTTTACTTTCTTTATATATTAAATGGACACAATAGATTTATTGGAATCACAGGCTTATTGTAAGGACTAAATGAGAAATTGTGTGTAAAGGATCCATTATAGTATTGGAACATAGGGGTGGTAGACAATTATTCTAGTTTTATTTCTATTTTTATTGAGAATGTGTCGGTGTTTCTTCACTTTATATAAATTCTAGCATTTAGTTTTAGAAGGAAATTTTAAGAAATCACATTAAGATACTCTTAATCTCCTTTTTTTGCTTTTTTGCATTTTAATCCTGAGTACTTTATCTGATCAATTCTTGAGTGATAAGGTGATATAACTTAAACATTTTTCTATGCATATGAGGAATTGTTTCAGCCACATATTTTAAAGTTGACTCTAAAATTATAATACAAATATTTTAATGTATTTATATCTATTTTTCATTGAGTTTATAAGGTCTTTGTGGTGGCTTTTCTTTTTGCTAGGAATTCTATTCTTCCATATAACCCTATGGCTCTCTCTTCTGCCTTCATTTCCTTTCATTATCTAGTGAAATGGCATATTATCAGAGAAGCAAGAAAACATAATGGTTAAGAGCTGGACAGCTTGGTTCTACTACTTATGTGCTATTTTACTTTCGGTAAATCAACTTGTTTGTGCCTCAGTTTCATCAGTTTTAGCATTTTTATTTTAATAGTTACTACCTCGAAGGGTTGTTTATGATTGAATGATTTGATGTGTGTCCAGTACTTACCACAGTACCCAGCACTTAGAAAGCACTATATATGGGTGAATGGCCATCATTGTCAAAATCAGAGGTTGGTCTTGACTGTTATGTATATATTATAAAAGATTCTCCTTTCCTTGCCTTATTTTTTCTTTTTTTTTTTTTTTGAGATGGAGTCTCGCTCTGTCACCCCGGCTGGAGTGCAGTGGCGCGATCTCGGCTCACTGCAAGCTGCGCCTCCCGGGTTCACACCATTCTCCTGCCTCAGCCTCCTGAGTAGCTGGGACTACAGGCGCCCGCCACCTCGCCCGGCTAGTTTTTTTGTGTGTTTTTTAGTAGAGACGGGGTTTCACCGTGTTAGCCAGGATGGTCTCGATCTGCTGACCTCGTGATCCGCCTGTCTCGGCCTCCCAAAGTGCTGGGATTACAGGCTTGAGCCACCGCGCCCGGCCTTGCCTTATTTTTTCTTAGCTCTTCTAACTATTTTATATTTAATTAATTGATTCATTTATGTGCTTATTGTCTGTCTTTGTCTGCTGGAATATATGTGTTCTTTAAAGGCAGAGACTTTTTTTGTCATGTTATATCCATCTGTATTACGTAGAGTAAATTCTATTAAATAATGAATGAATGAGTGACTCAGCAAATGCATTCAATACAATGGATGCCATAAAGCATCAGATAAAATCTTAATTTTAATTTTTAATCTATAAATTTCTCTCTCAAAAGATTATGGGTTTAATAACAGTTTATTGAAATGAGAGCTAATAGCTGTGTACAAGTTTGGTTTCATTCATAATTTGACTTTTAAAGTCAAACACTGATTTTCATCGTGTTAAATTTCTAAAGGGCAATGAAAAGAAGATTGTTGGCCAGAGTAAGGAGGCAAACATTTTATAAGAAGGGGAAGTTCAGTAGTGCCAAATAATATAAAACTTTGCTTTAAAAGAAGTCTTTAATTGAATTATTTATCAGTGATGACATTAAACTTAAACAATTCCTCTTTAGGTTCCAAGTAATGAAGTTCATTTATTATTATTATTATTATTATTATTATTATTATTATTATTATTATTATTATTGAGTTGGGATATTTCTCGGTTGCCTATGCTGGAGTGCAGTGGTGTGATCATAGTAACTGCAGCCTCAGATACCTGGGCTCAAGAGATTTTCCCACTTCAGCCCAAGTAGACCTGAGTAGCTGGGACTACAGGTGCATGCCACCACACCCAGTTAATTTTTAAGTTTTGTGTAGAGGTGAAGTCTCAGTATGTTGCTCAGGCTGGTCTCGAACTTCTAGACACAAGCGATCCTTCCTTTGGCCTCCCAGAGTGCTGAGATTATATGCATGAGCCACTGTGCCTGGCCACAAAGTTCATTTATTCATTCAACAAATATTTGTTGCGCATCAGCCACTTTTCTATGGGCAGGATATATAGCCTTGAGTAAAACAAAAATTCCTGCCTTCATTGTGTTTATATTCTGGTTGGATTCGACATAATAAATGTAACACATACATAAAATATATCATTGGATGGTGATTAGGGAGTATGAAGGTCTGATTGTACTTTTAAATGGTAGTCAAGGATGCCTTGTTAAGGAGGAGATATTTAAGCTAAAGACTGAAGCGCACAAGGGAGGGAGCCATTTGGGGTAAGACTGCCTTGGTTGGAGGGAACAGACAGTACAAAGTCTATGTGAGATGGGAACATGCTTGGCTCTTTGATTCTTAACTAGAGACCACTGTGGCTGGAGTGAGCCAGAAGTGGCTCACTAATAGTGACATTAATAGAAGATGAGGTAATAGGGATAATAAAGGTGTTACAAAGATCTCAAGGTAAGTTTATTTTTTGTTTAATTGTGCTTTCTTTTATTATTTATTATTTTCTATTTTTTGAGCTCTCTGTTGCCCAGGCTGGAGGGCAGTGGAGCACAATCATGTCCCACTGCAGCCATAATCTCCCAGGTTCAAGTGATCCTCCCACCTCAGCCTCTGGAGTAGCTGAGACTACAGGTGTGTGCCATTACACCCAGCTAATTTTTAAATATTTTTGTAGAGATGAGGGTCTCCCTATGTTGCTCAAGCTGGTCCCAAACTCCTGGGTTCAAGTGATCTTTCTGCCTTGCCTTCCCAAAATGCTGAGAATACAGACATGGGCCACTGTGCCTAGCCTAATTGTTCTTTTAGAAATAGTGTCAGTCAAATGGACTTGCCATTGAAGATTTATAAGAACACTGTGCAGTAGATTTAAACAGTTTGGATGTCATTATACTTGAGATTTTGTTCATTCTTCCACCTGCCTGTCTATCCATCTGCCTGTCTAGGTTAGCAGGCTAGGTAATCATATGTGATCCTGTTTTCAACAAGGATGTAAACTGTTTTAGATCAGTTTACATATGTATCTACATATAAGATGGTTAAAAATAATCATAGAAGAGAAATTAATATCCCTCAATATTAGATTCTTTATGAGAGTGGGCAGCTATGAGGTAGAGTGAAAAGGTCCTTGACTTTGTGTTCATATGGATTTCTTTTACGTTCCAGGCCAAATGGTGTACCCAACCTTGGGCGAATTATACAATCTCTCCCACCCTCAGTCTTCATATGTGAAAAACTGGGTAATAAAAATACTAATCTTCTAAAGGTTTAAGCCTTAGAAATAATGTTATATAAAGGGTGTACACAGTGCCTCTCCTGCTGGAGGCACTTAATAAATGGTAGCTAATGTCTCCATGTGAATGAGAGATAAGGATGGTAAGGATAATTATTAATATTATTATTTTTGAAAATGTTTTTAAAATTTACCATCTTTACCATTTTTAACTGTACAATTCAGTGCTAATAAATACATTTATATCCCTTTTCCCTCAATTTCACCCCTCCCTCGCTGCTCCTGTTCCTGGCCTCTGGTGATGGCAACTGTACTGTGTATGTCATGAGATCCAGTGGTTTGAGCTCTCACATATGAGTGAGAACTTGTGATATTTGTCTTTCTATATTGGAATGGTAGGGATTATTGAGGCCCACCGTTGACCTAGAAAGTGTATACAACTTAATTTTTTAAATTATTGTTTGAGAACTTTTCCTGGCTACCAGCAAGTGTCAGCATGTAGTGATTAGAATTTTCCCTCCCTTTTCATTAACTCTTAAATTAGGAAGGTCTGTAAAGCAGCACCTTGATTTACCTCTGAGAAAGACAACATAGAGTTAGATATAAAGCTGTGTTACTGTCTTGGGCATATCTGTTCTCAAGTTGGAATGCCTGTGTTTGATTGTTAGAGGCAGAGAGAATTATAGTCCTTGTAATGTTGTACTCAATAACATCTGTACAGAGGCTTCTTCCTCCCTACTCTCCATGGCACTTTATATATGCTTCTGCTACCATTTACATATGCCTATTTTAGCATTATATGATAAGTTGCATTGAGGACTTTTTTCTTGCCTTAATTAGGTTATATATTCTTTAAGTAAGACATAGTATCTTCAGTTTTGTATTTTTGGTGTGGAGCACAGCACAGGGTTGGTAAATTGGCAACATGAAGCAGGAATTTCTTGTTTCTTTTGTTCACTAATATATGTTAAGCACTAGAACAGTGCTTGGCCTATAGTAGTTACTCAGTATATATTTGTTGGATGAATGAATCTTGTATGCCAAAGATAAAAGTCTTAATATTTAAGAATGTTCTTTTGGCACTATATTGGGTCAGATTTGACAAAATGGTGTAGAACTGATTAATAGGTAAATTCCACCAGAACTTGCAGTCAGCCAACACCTTTGTTTTAGACTACCTCCTATTTGGGAGGGCAAGCATTTAGCTAATTTGGATTTTTAGCTTAATAAACACTAACATGGTCAAAAGTCAGTTAGCAGGAAAGAAAAATGGAAATAAAAGATCTAAATATTTTGTAGATTCATTAACCAATCTATGATTAATTAGTCCTTAAACATTGTATGTTGTAGCCACTAGAAAGGGAAATCTTCTTGTGTGGAAGATATAGTGCTGGGAAATTTGTAAATTATAAACTACAGAGTTAAAGTAGTAAATAAAGGAAATTAGGAAATGTATTTAGAAAGCCAGTATTATATATAGTATTATATTTTTATAGTATATAAATACATATTACTATAGTGTATAAATGCATTAATATATAGTTTATATAACATAAATATAGTAGTATAAATAAACATATCCTCTTAAATATTTAAGACAGGTAAATAGTTTAATCATCCCTTTTTTATGTTTTTTCAATGAGCTAAAAAATAGGTTTTATAGTTAAATTCCATTATTTGAGCATATGTTTTCTTTATTGGAATAAAAAATTGTAAAATGTGGTAATATTTATAATTATGTTTATTATTTGTTAGGTATACTATATTTATATTTAAGGAAATGTGAGCAAATAACCAAGAATATTTAAATTATATTGGAATGTTCCTTTCAAGTAGGTGCTTTGGAGTTTTAAATTTAATACTTTAATAATGAATGCAAATTGTTAATTATTGTATTGTTTATTGGTACAATGAAAGTGTTGAAGATATGTTCATAAGAAGAATGGTAGTATAAAATAAATTGAGAATAAAATCAAAGTTAATTGAATATGAGGAGCCCTTCACTAGTATATCATTAACTTTTACATTTTTTATATCACATTTTTCCACTAGATTATAGAACTACAAAAGAATATATTCTTCCTTGAAATTTTGCCATAATTTTCTGTATAAAATTCTTTTGAATAAAATGAATACGGAGGCCAGGCATAGTTGCTCAAGCCTGTATCAGCACTTTGGGAGGCCAAGGCAGGCAGATCACTTGAGCTCAGGAGTTCTAGACCAGTCTGGACAACATGGTGAAACCCCGTGTCTACAATACAAAAATTAGCTTGGCATAGTGGCTTGTGCCTGTAGTCCCAGCTACTTGGGAGACTGAGGTGGGAGAATCGCTTGAGCCCAGGAGGTCGAGACTGCAGTGAGCCATGATCGTGCCACTGCACTCCAGCCTGAGTGATGGAGTGAGATCCTGTCTCTGAATGAGTAGAATAGAATAGGGAAGATGGAATAACATATAACAAATAACTCCTGCCTCAGCCTTTCAAGCAGCTGGGATTACAGGTATACACCACCACGCCCAGCTGATTTTTGTATTTTTATTAAACATGGGGTTTCACCATGTTGACCAGGCTGGTCTTGAACTCCTAACCTCAGGTGATCCATCTGCCTCAGCCTCCCAAAATGCTGGGATTATAGGCGTGAACTGCCGTGCCTGGCCAGGAGCCAAAATATTTAAATTAAACAAAGGCGTGTCTTCGTTTCTTGCTATGTAAAGTTAAGAAACACACCTTCATGTTAACATGGAAAAACACTTAAAAATATATGAAAGATAACATTGACATCAGATGAAACCTGGTTGTAAAAGCATAATGAATTATTACTGTATGCCTTTGGTTTTGAAAAGCAAATGAAGAAACAAAAAGTAAATTTTCCCCAAAGCATCAATAGTCATGAAGCTTATTGAAAGTAGTAAACATTATGAAAACTTGTTGTGTGAAGGTCTAAAAATTCCCTTGTTAGAAGAAAGCTTTCACAGTGTCATGTCGTTTTCAGTCAAAGGAGAGCACATTTCAACATTGAAACTGAGTATTGCTTTTAAAATCCCATCTATTTCAGGAGGATTAATATCCACATTGGACCCGGCATGGTACTTCATGCCTGTAATCCCAGCACTTTGGGAGAGTGAGGTGGGTGGATCACTTGAGCCCAGGAATTTCAGACCAGCTTGGGCAACATGGCAAAACCCTGCCTCTACAAAACATACAAAAACAATTAGCTGGGTGTGGTGGCATGCTCCTGTAGTCCCAGCTACTCGGGAACCTGAGTTGAGAGGGTCGGTTGAGCCCAGGAGGTTGAGACTGCAGTGAGCCATGATCATGCCACTGCACTCCAGTGTGGGTGACAGAATAAGACCTTGTGTGAAAAGAAAAAAAAATAAAAGTATATCTCCCTATTGTAATTTTTAGAGTAGTACTGTTTCTACAGATTAATATAACTGTTGCCTTTTCACAGCTTTATGCATAGTTGTAATGCATTTCCCGTAATATGTCCTATTATATTTCAGACCATAAGCCCATTTTAATTATTTTTAATTTTTACTTAATATTTACTATATTTGCTCTTTTCTAAATAGTAATTACTGCATTAAATAAGATTTTTACATAACCAACATTTCATTGTAACATTTATTTCCAAGCTTTTGGGAATAGTGCTTATTGATTCAATTATATGTAAGAACTGTGCTATAAATAGTTGGGCAAAACTGACATTTTAAACCACCCCTTCTGTGCTCCATGTTTAACTCTTAATACTGTTCTTGTGCTCTGACCCCACTGCTGCCTGACTCTTTGCTGGTGTTGCTGTCCTCTGTCCTTTGCCTCTTATTGGTGTTACTTTTCTCTTAATATGAACAAACAATGGGAGGAATGGTGCTGCTGTTTCTTGCACCTTGGTCACAAGCTAACCTCTACATTTTTGTCTAAAGAAGTCACTTTTATTCACTAAGTGCTTTCTATTCCCATTCTGTTTCAGTAATGCCTTGATTGGTTGTGTCACCTGTGCAGTAGTTGAAAATGGATATGAGTATACAATTTCAGGACCTCCCTGCTTCCTTGTAGATCATTTGACCGTATGTAAGTGATTTAACAGTCATGCAGTCAGAATTGTTAGAGTAAATAATTTCCATCTTCATTACTGTATCTTTGTATTCATGAACACTTGCAGGAACATAATATTCTTCAGTTAAATTTAGGCAAGTTTAAAAAAATTAGACTAAATAAGTAACAAATCTAAAAATCAAGCTAGTTTACATATTTGGAGACTTCCATTTTTGTAATATTGGTGAATGAATAGTTTCTTTTGAGTACTTATTAATTTAAAATACCAACAATTGATAAAGTGTAAATTTACTTGAGGAAGTAATTAATGTAGGTTTTTTGTATGAAAGCAGTCTGATATCAAATTATGATTATATGTACATTTTAACTTAGTTACATTATAACTTTTAAAAAGTTTCTTAGCCAAAAAAAATTAGTGAACAGTTTATTATTTATTTCTAGAAATACAACTAAAGTAGCATGAGTAGAGAGTTTAAAAGGAATAGTAAAACAGATTTCTTTACATGATAGATTGTAAGAAAATGTTGGGTGCCAACACCTAATAAGATATTTAAAAATAATACTGCTTTTAGTTATGAATATTTCTGTTACTTATTTTATCATATATCTAATTGTATGGTGGTTCAGGTTGATTTGAGATTACAAACATTGATGTTGAAACTTCATAGCTTTAGACCATCTTTTTTTGTGTGGGTTTGTGTCAGCTAAATCATCAGTTTCATTTGCTCATTTATAACTGTAATACATAAACTGGTTCAAAAGGATTATTACACTTTTTTAGACATTGTGCAGACTCCATTTTAGTAGCTCCAAAATAAGACATTGGAGTTGAATTAGGGGAAAACTGATATTATGCAGGAGTGCTGTCCTCACTTTCACCAGAAAATGTATTTAAATTGGAATTTCCAAACGTGAGAAATCTGAAAGGAATAAAAAATGCTAGTCCTTAATGTTAGCCGTATGGTTGGTGTTAGCCAAAATGAAGTTCAGGCTGTGATGCTCTGTAGCCACTGTATGACCTACCCAAAGGCAATCAGAACATACTCCTTTCTTCCTTTTTTCTTTTCTTCCTTTTTTTTAAAACTAATTGGCCCATGTTTAGTTTACTGAATGTCATCTGGACTCAGTAAAAAGCAAGTGACCTGCATTGAATTAGTGTAATTGTAATACAAACAGAATATTGCATAGTTTTGGTCTTATACAGGAAAGGAGAAAGTTGGAAAGATTTTTCTGTTTGATAAATAGAAACTGAAGATATGGGGATCCAGGCCTGGTTCATACTTGATTTTACCTTTCATGTCTCTTTGTAAGATCAGTATTTGGACTTTTAGGTATTTTTCCTCTGTAAAAAAAATACTGGTTTTCATTTTGAAATTTACTATGAAAGAAGTCTGCTTTTTATAAAAAAAAATAAAATAAAATCTTACAAATGATGTATATTAAGTCATGGATCTAATTCAATCATAAGGAAGTTAGCATTGTCCAAAAGGGAAGTACTTTATGCACTACTAGGATTGTCAGGAACTTGACATATTATTTTACCTTTATCATGACCAATATTGCAAGGACATTTTCAAATGCCATTTTATTAGTTTTGGATAGTTTATGTTTATTACATTCTGTGTCAGATGGGTAATAGCTCCATTTGCTAAGGGAAAAAAAAGAGCTGACAAATTTAAATTTCATTTTAAATAATGTGTTTAAAATTTTAACTATATGACTTTGGTCTTATAATTAATAATTTGGTTTTGAAAGTGTCATTTTGAAATGGAATTATTTGGCATCCTGAAATTCATAGTCTGTGTAACTTATACTCTTATAATAGGACACTGCCAGTACAATAACTATAAACAGGTTAGATCTACCTATTATAATCTTGGAGTGCCTTGTACTTTTTGTCTTTAACACATATTTTTCCCATATGTACAGTGAGAATAATTATAATCTTTATCCTGAGAAGTTGTTATAAGGATTGAATGAGGTAATTCATGTTTCCTTGGGGAATACCCCCCAGAGTTAATTGATACTATTATCATTGTTGTTCTGTTTTTTACTATTTTAGAGGTGCTTTGGAGTCATAGAAGGAATGTATGGCTTTATTAGGAAGGGTTGTATTAGGGAAAGCATAAAAAAAAAGGTAATGTACTAAAAACATACTGAAAGATGAATAATTAGACAATGCCTCATGACCAGAGGTAAGCCATGCTGAGAAGAACTTGTACTTTATTTTGTTAAGTAATGGGGAAAGATTGGAGTTTGAAGTAGGGGTTCAGCAGTCTGCATTTGAACAAGCCCACCAGGAAATTCTGATGCATGGTAAAATTTAAGAACAATTGTTATATGTACATATTTATATAGGTAAGAACTATTGTTATATGTACATGTTTATATAGATTAAAAATGTACAGATGTTTTAAATAACATTACTTTTAATTCTGTGTGTTTTTTAACTTAATAATATAGTCTAGCAAGTTTCTGATCAGTAGACTCAATTTTCTCCTACATGTATTGTATAATTAGAAATATTTCCTGCTAGAAAGTAATTGTCTTCAGATTAAGTTAGTAACCAAAAGTATTCTTTATCCACCTGAAAAGAGGTAGCATAACTTGATGGTTAAGATCATGGGCTTTGGAGCTAGACTGCCCGGGTTCCATTTTCAACTCTGTCCTTTGTTTGCTGAGTATTTGAGGGCAAGTTATTTAGCCTTTCTATTCCTCAGTTTTCTCATATATAAAATGGAGAAATACTTCCTCATAGAATTTTGGTGAGGATTAAAAGAAATAATTTTTGTAAAGCTACTTAGTATGTTGCCCCATACATAGTGCTATATAGAGAAAATGTAATAGTAACAACAATAATTACAACATATGATAACATGAATGTATCAAAGTTATCAAAAGTTACATAATTAAAAGTATCAAAAGTATCAAAAATTACGTAATTAAAACATTTAACAATAGTGCTGAGATAGCCTAAGCACAGCATGCTTATTGCTTAAAAAGCCCTAGTTAAATGGCCATATACATATGCCTGAACTTTCGGGCCTCATTTTACCCTTTTCTGGCTGCAGCATTATAGAAGGGTATGCCTCTTCCTTCTTTTTTTTTTCTCCTATCACTTATTTCCTCTCTGCTATGGAACTTCACAGGCTCACGTGCTCCTTGATTTAGGAGACAAACAGTTCTCCTTTGGGAGAATGAAAAAACAGTGAAAACAACTTGGAGATACTGGATTTGAATTATCTCAAAATAGTATAGAAAATGCATGCCTGTAGTCCCAGCTACTTGGGAGGCTGAGGTGGGAGGATCACTTGAACCCAGGAAGCAGAGGTTCCAGTGAGTTGCTTTATATGTGACTCTGAAAGAAAGGCTCTGAAAGACAGCAGTAGAGAACAGTTCTTTACTGCTGTCTTACCCCTTCTGTCAGAGCCACGTGTAAAAAGACTAATGGATACTTGCTGCTTCCATTTGCTCACTTGCTTCTCATGTATCCCTGAACAGACTTTGGCTGTGTCTTCCCTACCACCCTACTGAAATTATTAACACCTTTACTCCTATTTGGCATTGGTAACCATTCTCTGTTTGTTAAATCTCTTACCTTTTTTGATTTCTAGGAGATCACCATTTCCTGGCTTTCCTCCAGCTTTTATCTCTGTCTTGAATTCTAGACTTATTTCTGATAATCTGCTTATATAATTTTCTTTTCTTTACTATTTTGAAATAATTCAAATCCAGTATCTCCAAGTTGTTTTCACTGTTTTTTCATCAGACTTGTTTCTCCCTTTATATCTGAACCAACTATATATTTGAAGCAATTGGTTGGGTGGTGGTGCCATTAACCAAGAGTATCCTCCTTCTATCCAATCTTCTGCCTTTATTTTTTATTTTATTTTGAGAAAGGGTCTCACTTTGTCACCCAGGCTGGAGTACAGTGGCGTGATCTCCACTCACTGGAACCTCTGCTTCCTGGGTTCAAGTGATCCTCCCACCTCAGCCTTCCAGGTAGTTGGGGCTACAGGCATGCACCACCACCCCTGGTTAATTTTTGTATGTATATATATTTTTTCTTTTAGAGACAGGGTTTCACCATGTTGCCCAGGCTGGTCTTAAACTCCTGGACTCAAGTGATCTGCCTGCCTTGGCCTCCCAAAGTGCTGGCATTGCAGGCCACTGTGTCTGGCCCAATCTTCTGCCTTTAATCAGTCACCAGGTCCTGTTGATGTTTCCTTCCCTCCTTCCTGTCCAGCTCCACTGCCACTGAGCTGATTCAAGTTTTCATTATTCACCAGTTCCCATCTCTATAACTTTCTTAATATCTCTCAAGTAATATCCCCTTCTTTTCATCCACATCTTTATTTTTCCTTCCAGATTTTTTAATACTCCACATCACCAAATAATTTATTTGGAATCGAGATTAAAAGAACATTTGACAGTTGTGAATGTATGTTTATTCTGAAACTTCTAGCTAGTTGTACTGCTAACCCTTGACAACTTACCAGATTAATTTTACTTTATTTCTTCAGGCCTGGGGTTTTTTGATGACTTCAAATTTGGGATCTTCAAATTTGAAGTTAGGGAACGTATTCATGTCTGCTTTACCATACCTTTGCTTGTGCTTAAAAAGCTTCCTGTCCAGCTCTTGCTGGTACTCTGGACCAATATCAACAGATCCTCCAGATCTGTCACTTAGATTTGTATTCTCTAACCTTGTACATGGAGAGTTTCTGTACAGGATCAAGTTCCTTATTAAACGCCACTGCTGTAACACCAATGTTCCTCTGCAAACGGACTGAGACTGCTGACCGAAAGACAGAGGAGAACCTGAAGAACCTCTGGAGAATCGTGCCGATTCTGTTACTTGCACTCAGTCCTGAGCTGCCAAAGCCACCACCGCTGCCACCGTTCTCCCTTCTTCTGGATCAGTACTAACTGATTTAATAATCTGCAGTCTCAATCTCCTTTCTAAAGTAAACTTCACGATACTGCTAGATTGACCATCTTAAATGAAACACAGCTCATATTACTGTCTTACTTAGGATCCTCCCCATTAACAGCCAGATTTTTAAGGGTGTCATGTAAGGCCTTGGGCTCTGCATACGTCTTTATTCATGTGACATTTCCTTTCCTTTAGCCATACTATCATTTGTAGATAGCGTTAGGTTTACCTCTGCCCTCTTCTCAGTGTTACTTTGTGCCTGCATTTTCTCCCATCCTTTTTCTACGCATTCTGTCTCGGAAACTTTTCCTCTGGGCTTCCTTTGCATCCTGTGTACCCCAAGATCATAGAAGTTATCATTTTCTGTTATAGTTTATATGATTTCCCTACCACATTATGAATTTATTGATAGCAGCATGTGCAATTTTTATTTTGTGTCTTCAGTATCTAATACTATGCTTTGTGACATACTAATTGTTAAATAAATGATTAATACATTTATATACAAATTTGGGGTACATAATTTTCATTTGCTTTTTTTTTTTAATAACTGGGAATGTTGAGGTGGACATATCTATATTGAATAAACCTTGAAGGAAAGAATATTATGTCTCTCTTATCAGTGAACAGCTTGAGTGCTACCATGTGTTCAGCCATGGATGAGGCACTACATGAATGAAATCAAAATACGAGGGAAGGACTGGTGTTATAAATTGCTTTTTCTTTGACAAAATATTATTTAAAATAATTCATTTTATACTCATAATGCATTTTTTTTAGTACAGTTTAGTTTTAGGAAAACAAATCATTTAGGTTAACATCTAAAATGTTAATTTTGAACTTCACTGACTATAGTATGGCACATGTCCAATAGAATCTGTTAAAAATTTTCCTCTGGGTCAGATCTAAGTTGAGAAGAATGAGGTAACTTTAATGTGAACCTACATTGTAATGCAGTCTTTCTCTCCAGTGAATTGCCAAATTCACAATTCCATTTGTATCTGGAATTGGGGAAGCTGAGTTTAATATGGATGTTTGCCAAGTTAGCAAATCTTGGCAGGATATTCTTATTCTCTGTGCTTAATTATATAGTTTTATTATAAAGTTTTTCACATGTTCATTTGTAGGTATCTATTATTCTCTTGAGGTGAGTTCACATGGTTGCCAATCTCTCATTTATACTTTATTTTTTTGGTAATTAATCATTTACTGTCAAGCTTTCCATCTTTCTTAGAAGACTACATTTTTATTTTTACATTTGTATATATTACCACTAGTGAACCAGTTTTGTCTCTTTGCTAGGTTTATGGATTTTTGAGCAGTGCAAGTGTAAATCCCTCAGGAAGGCCAAATTCTTGGTATATTAATTAATTTCATATTTACTCAGTGCCTGCTCAGACGCTATTTTAGGCACTCATACATAGCAGTGAATGAAACAAAGTTCCAGCTTCTTAGGTGCCTGTTTGTAATGGGGAGAGACAATAAATTACACACAAAAAACCGGGCATGGTGGTCCACGTCTGTAATCCCAGCACTTTGGGAGGCTGAGGCAGATGGATCACCCAAAGTCAGGAGTTCGAGACCAGCCTGACCAACATAGTGAAACAATTGGTCATAGTGAAATAATTCTATTAAAAATAAAAAAATTAGGCAGGTATAGTGGTGCACGCCTGTAGTCCCAGCTACTTTGGAGGCTGAGGCAGGAGAATTGCTTGAACCCAGGAGGCAGAGGTTGCAGTGAGCTGAGGTCGTGCCACTGCCCCCTAGCCTGGGAGACAGAGTAAGATTCTGTCTCAGGAAAAAAAAAAAACACAAAAAAGCGAAAACTATTATATATCAGATACTGATAACTGCTATGAAGAAAAAGCAGGATAAGAGGGATACAGAATGACAGATATGTTTGTGATATTATATGTAGGATGGTCAAGAAAGGCCTGTCTAATAAGGTGACTTATAGTAGAGATGTAAAGGAGGTAAGTAAATGAGCAATGCAGATTTCTGGGGAAAGAATGTTCTAGTCAGAGGAAACTGATGTGTGACTGTGTTTGATGTTTTAGAAACAGTAAGGAGGTTTAAGTGGCTGGAGCTGGATAAGATGGTGAAAGAAGTAGGAGATGAGATCAGAGGGATGGCAGGGGAACAGATCACTTAGAGCCTTCTTAAACCACAGCAGGACCTTTAACTTTTACCCTGAGTGAAACAGAAAACCATTGCAGGGTTTCGAGCAGAGGAATGGTATGGTCTGACTGTGATTTAAAGGGCTCATTCTTCATTGAGAAGGGATTGTAGCAGGACAAGAATGGAAGCCAGGTGAATAGTGAGGAGGTTACTTCTTCAGGAGTCCAGGTAAGAGATGATGGTGGCTTGAACCAGGGTAGTAAAGGTAAAGTTGTTGAGATGTGGCCAGATTCTGGATATTTGTATATTCTGATGATCTAAATGTGGAATGTAAATGAGACTCAAGGATTATTGGCCTAGGTTTTTGGCTCAGATATCTTGAATGATGAAGATAAATGATGTTAAACATATTCATAGTTAATGTGTTTTAATTAAAAAAAGACATTTACTTTATGTCAGGTTTATCTCTTAAAACATATTCTGCTTTGGCATTTCTCATAACTAGAAAATCTCATCTTCATACTGTTTATTATTATTATTATTTTTATTTTATTTTATTTTTTATTTTTTTTGAGACAATCCCTCCCTGTCACCCAGGCTGGAGTGCAGTGATACCATTAGGGTTCACTGTAGCCCTGACCTCCCAGGCTCAAGTGATTCTCCCACCTTGGCCTCCCAAGTAGCTGCAACTACAGGCATGTGCCACCACCCCTGCTAATTTTTAAAATTTTTTGTGGAGATTGGGTCTCGTTGTGTTGCCCAGGCTGGTCTGGAACACGTGGGCTCAAGCAGTCCTCTCGTCTTAGCCTCCCAAAGTGCTGGGATTACAGGCATGAGCCACCATGCCCGGCCATGCTGTTTCTTAATACTTCACGTTTTATTATCTCAATATATGCTGTTTGTTTGATGCTTGGTTCTGAACTCTTTTTAAAATGTAGTTTATATTATTATTCAAACATGGTGAAACTAATAGGTCAGGAGACAACTGCCATTGAAAAGATTGATACAGTTTCTAAGCGGAGAGGGCATGGCACATCAGATAGGGTGGCATATATGCCACGCCACATAGTGCTCATAGGGAAGCACCAGGGTTGGTTAGGAGGCAGAAATATCTAGGGAAATCATTGGGGAGAGACTTTATCATGATCTTAGTGAGAAGGAACAGGCGATGCAGGGTAAGGAGAATTGGCTGATTTTAATAATCTCAACATATTCACATATAAGAGCAGCCGCATGTTTGATATCTGGCCCTGGTGTGATTGTTAGAACAGGGGACTATTCTAATAGTCCCAGAATATAAGAGTTCTTTGAGAGCTGAACATTGGGAATGGATGGGAGGTAGTTTTAGATTGAGTGGTTTGCATGTGAAAAGCACTTAAGGAGGGGTAGTTTGCTGTCTAAGAAGTAGCTAGCCTTGGGAGGGGCAGTCTCTCCTGGATCAGCAGGGTTCCCATCTAGAATATGGAAAACAAAGTAGAAACTGTTTCTGTATGTTATATTTGCTTGGCTTCTGTGTTTTTAATACTACCATCCTAGTTTATGCCCTCTATTGGTCTGGCCAGGAAAATTACAGTAGGACTTCCTTTCCATCTTTAGTTTTTTTCTTTGTTTCCTCCCTAGCATTTATTTTCGTTATCAGTAGCCACAAAGGGGAGTCTTGATTGTATGACTTTACCTAGATCCCTCTAGATTAGTAAACTTTTGACCGTGTTCTAAATAGTGCTTTAGGGTTCCCCATATTTGATTTGAAGTTCACTTGATTATATGAACTAATGTTTGTGAGAGGAAGGAAGGTGGGTGTGTGGGGCCTCCAGTTTTTTTCATGCCACTTTCAATTATTGTGGGTTTAAAAAAGGATTCTGTACTAGGGTTCCATGTATGAGTTTATTTGGAAAATAGATTTCATTGCTCAAAAGTTGGTAAACTCTTGTAAATGACTATCAAGTTTCCTTATTATAGCATGAATTTTTTTTCTTCTGTGTCTAGGGTGATAGGCCTACCAGCTGAGCCTATCATTCTAAAGAGAGTAGTCTAATTTTGTGTATGAAGTACTTGAGTCTTTTCTGAGTCACATAATTTAGCCAAAGTCACAAATCTATTATTGGGGGAAAAGAGAAGTGGTATAACCTGTGTCTAAAAATCCATCAAGTTACCCTAAAAAACTATTACTGTACAAATTCCTCACTTGGCCTTTACTCTTGCTGTCCCACCCAGGTTTCCAGCCTTCTCTCAGCATCCCCCTGTATAGACAATTTTCCTGCCAAACAAGGTGATTTAACGTTTTCCAAACCTATCACCTTGGTCTACTTTATTCCTTTAACTTCATCACTGTCTTCCAATTATAGGCACATTCCTTTTTTTTGGAGTGGGGAGGGGAGTGGAGACAGGATCTTCCTCTGTTGCCCAGGCTAGAGTGCAGTGGTCTGATCATAGCTCACTGCTGTCTTGAACTCCTGGCCTCAAACTGTTCTTCTGCCCCAGCCTCCTGAGTAGCTGTGAGCATAGGCACATACCACCAGGACTGGCTAGTTTTTAAAATTTTGCTTTTGTAGAGATGGGGTTGCACTGTTTTTGCCCAGGCTAGTTTCTAACTCTTGGCCTCAAGTGATCCTCCCACCTCTGCCTCCCAAAGTGCTGGGATTACAAGTGTGAGCCACTATGCCTGCCTGTGTATTCCTTTAACTTAGCAAGTGTTTGTGAAACACCTGCTTTGTGTTGGGCACTCTGCTGGACTCTTGAATGTAGGGATAAATAAAATTCTTTCTGCTTCAGAGAACCCCCAGGGTAAGGAAAGCCAAAAGTCTAGCATGAGGAATCTACAGTCTTTCAAGAGTACTTCACATTGGATGTGTCTAGTAACATTGTGTGGCCAGACCAAGTGGTTGACAACAAATGGTAAGAGATGAGCCTGGAAAATTGAAAAGAGAGAAAAGAGGCCATGAGCTAAGTATTGTGGATAGCTTGTATAAACTGGAAAAATCAGGAGCAAGTTCTGTCTTACAATTTCCAGAAATTCTAATTCTGTCAGGAGTAGGTATCTTTAGTTTTATGTAGAGTTGTTGCGTTACTGGACTGTGTTTTAAACAGATATGAAACAGATATTGAAGGAGAAACTAGAGACAGGAGAATTAGTTACATGTTTGTTGTAGTATCCTACTGAGCTGTTTGCTTAGTACCTGAGTTTTAACAACCACAAATATTTGTAGTATCAAATTATCTTATATATTTTCTCATTTGCTGTTAAAACAACATAGTGTGCTGGTACAATTAGATATCCACATGTACAAAAATGAAATTAGACACCTACCTCATATGATATAAAAATGTTAATTCAAAATGCACCAAAGACCTAAATTTTTTTTTTTTTTTTTTTTTTGAGACGGAGTCTTGCTTTGTCGTCCGGGCTGGAGTGCAGTGGCCAGATCTCAGCTCACTGCAACCTCTGCCTCCCAGGTTTATGCCATTCTCCTACCTCAGCCTCCTAAGTGACTGGGACTACAGGCGCCCGCCACCACGCCTGTCTGATTTTTTGTATTTTTTAGTAGAGACAGGGTTTCACCGTGTTAGCCAGGATGGTCTCGATCTCCTGACCTTGTGATCCGCCTGTCTCGGCCTCCCAAAGTGCTGGGATTACAGGCTTGAGCCACCGCACCCGGCCCAAAGACCTAAATTTAATAGCCAAATCTATAACATTTTTAGTAGGAAACATAGATGTAAATCTTAGGCTTTGGTGTGTGTTAGCTTGTTTTAGCATTGCTATAAAGAAATACCTGAAGCTGGGTAATTTATAAAGAAAAGAGGTTTAATTGGCCCACAGTTCTACAGGTCATACAAGCATGGTGCTAGCATCTGCTTGGCTTCTGGTGAGGCCTCAGAAAGCTTTTACTTCCTGACGCAGTGGGGGCATGAGTATGTCACATGGTGATAGCAGGAGCAAGAGAAAGGGGAGGAGTCTCAGGCTCTTTTAAATAACCAGATCTTTTTTTTTCTTTTTTTTGGTGCAACTCCGTCTGTCACCCAGACTGGTGCAGTGGCACGATCTCGGCTCACTGCAACCTCTGCTTCCTGGGTTCAAGCGATTTTCCTGTCTCAGCCTCCCAAGTAGCTGGGATTACAGGCACATGCCACCACGCCTGGCTAATTTTTGTATTTTTAGTAGAGACAGGGTTTCATCATGTTGGCCAGGCTGGTCTCGAACTCCTGACATGATCCACCTGTCTCTTTCTCTCAGAGTGCTGGGATTATAGGCACATGCCACTGTGCCTGGCTAAGTTTTGTATTTTTAGTAGAGACGGGGTTTTCCATGTTGGCCAGGCTGGTCTCGAACCCCTGAGTTCAAGTGATCCACTGGACTCAGTCTCCCAAAGTGTTGGGATTACAGACATGAGCCACTGCGCCCGGCCTATGATGAGTCTTAAGACTTGAGTCCAAGTTACATAGCCTTTAGAGGTGGCATGGAATGTTTTTCCAGGTATGAAGTGGGGACAGAATTTTTTTCTCTCTTAATCTTTTCTCTCTACATTCTGTACTCTTAAATTGTTTATTCAGCAAACATTATCTTTTGTATACTAAACATTGCACCTGGAACTGAGGATATGGAAAGCAGTGTGGAGCTAGAATCACTTACCAAAATTCTAAAGTTTCTAGTTTGGGAGGCTGGTTGATTGGTGGAGAGAGTGACTCCAAGGGGAGTAAGATTGGTGAGATCAAGAAAATTTCTTCTTTCCCCATGCAGACTTGCATGTAGTTCCTAGAGGCTGTTTGAAAGAATACCTTATCCTCATTGTCTCTATTTTATTAAAATACCTTTACTTTCTTTTAAACTTCTCTTAAATTGTTTCTTCATATTTGCCAGAGATCACTTATTATCAAATCTGATGGCCTCGTCTCAGTCCCCTTCTAACCCCTGACCTCCTAAAGCAGCGCCTTTTTTCTTTGAAGGGCCAGATAGTAAATGTTTTAGCCTTTACAAGTCATATGGACTCTGTTGCAGTCGTTCAGCTTTTCCATTATAATGTGAAAGTAGCCATATAGACAGCACATAAATGAATGAGTGTGGCTGTGTTCCCATAAAACTTTATTTGCCAAAACAGGCAACTGGTTAGATTTGGCATGTGGGCTGAAGTTTTCCTGATTCCTGCTCTGAAACATTTGATTGTATTTCTACCTTTTTTGGGAAGGGAGGGAAGAGAGTGTTTCTTTCCTTCAGTGATCCTTTTCCCCCTTTTCTCATTGAATGGCACCTTTTCCTGTATAGTCACTTTTTCATGTGATTCTGTCTACAGCTATTTTCTTGCTTTATACTCAGGCTTCTGTTAAGTCTTCTAGGCTGCAGATTCTTTACCCGCTTCTAACAGGAAATAACTAAGGTGGAGAGTTCACTCCTGCTGCTGCCTTTATGGCTGCTTCCTTTCCCCCCCCCCACCTCCTTTTATCAGGGGAGCATCTCAGGGGCAGGGTGAGGGGCAGCCTCTGTGATAAAGGGAAGAGAAAAGAGAGTCATTACCATGACATGGTAGATGGTTCTGAACCACTGTTTTCAGGGTTATAGTAGGGTAGATTGCTTCCTCATATTTGCCCTCGTAAGTCCCCCACTTCAGCATCCTGTGCAGGCCTGTATGCCTAGAAAGTACCTTTAAGTGTAACATTCTGAGCTGCTGTGGATGTTTTTTCTGTGGTGGTTATCTGTTGTCAGTTACAACAAACACTTCTTTTTCTTCCTCACAACTGTAAAATAGGGAAGAAAGAAAATCTCGTTGTCCCAAATTATCCCTTTTCCATTCTTCCTGAAATTTTGCCAAATGGATTCATTTCAGTTTTTAAGCCAAACACACGGGAGGTTTAAGCATAGATGAGTTACTATTCATCCTGGCATCATTATGGAAAGGCTTAATCACTTTGCCTTTTCTCTTGTTAAACTGAGATAGACTCAGCAATGGAAGTTGTAATAGGTGGGAGGGAGGGAAGAAAGGTCAGAGAGAAACATGGCACTTTGGGCTTTTTCTGGGAGCAGAGCCAGCAATGAGAGCTGGGGTTTTTGGGCTTGTAGAGGTGGGACTGGGAGAGAAAAAAGGGAAGTAGGAGGATGCACAAGACAAATGTCAGTTTTGAAAATGTGCCTACTTTCCAGATCTTTGCTCTTCTTTGCTGCCTTTCTTGATCTTTACTATAATGATGAGTGTGTGTGTGTGTGTGTGTGTGTGTGTGTGTGTGTGTGTTGTGTTGTGGGAGAGAGGGTACAGAGGAAGTGCAATAATAAAGGAGAAACCAGAGGTAATTTGTCAGTAATCCTCGAATAGCAGTAAGGCTCACAATTTAAGCGCCTTCTTTCAAGATATACTGCTAGCTAATGACAAGGCCATGACCATTTAGCTGGCTTTCTTTTTTTGTCATGTTTCTCTGTGGTGTTACGTATAAGAAGTAACTGCTAATTCACACTCAGCAGTCTTCTCTGGAGGTTTTTTAATCATCGATCTTTCTATCTTTCTCATTTTCTTGGGTTTAAAATTCAACTGGACTTCATCCTCAGGACATTTAACTTACTTTTCCTCCTGTTTTCCAGCTTGTCAGTATACTCAGGCATTCGCTTTACTCCCCTCTCTAGCCAAGACACTGCTCTGTCACTTGAACCACTTTCTTTTTTTCTTCTTTTTTGAGACAGAATTCTGCTCTTGTTGCCCAGGCTTGAGTGCAGTGGCGTGATCTCAACTCACTGCAACCTCCACCTCCCAGGTTCAAGCTATTCTCCTGCCTCAGCTTCCCAAGTAGCTGGGATTACAGGTGTCTGCCACCATGCTAATTTTTTGTATTTTTAATAGAGATGGGGTTTTACCATGTTGCCCAGGCTGGTTTCGAACTCCTGACCTCAAGAGATCCACCCGCCTTGGTCTCCCAAAGTGCTGGGATTACAGGCATGAGCCACCGCGCCCAGCTGAACCACTTGCTTTTAACTCCTGTTTTTCCTTCTCATTTTTGCTGTATCTTTCTAACAATGTACCAATACTAAACTAATTCCATAGTAATAATTATAGTAACTATTATTTATTGTCTACTATCTGACCGACTCTATGATAAAGTTTTACATAACTCTAGAACAACTCTAAAAGGAGTAGATATTATTATTGGCACACTCTATGTAACTATCATTATTATAACTCTAGATAACAACCCAAGACACAGCTACACTGACAGAGGTAGGTTATCACTCAGACTTTAGAAACCTCAAAGGTTTTACCTTTCCCATTTTGCTGTGTTCCTTCTAACCAGTCGATTATGTAACTGTGAAGACTGATGCCTCTAAAAGATTGATCTCTAATCTGAAATGGACAGTTGGCAATCCTTTCACATGGTCCCCTACGCCTAACACCTCATTCTCTTCTGGATCTGTTGCAAAATTTCTTTACTCCATCACTCATTGGTCTTGGCAGACTTGCTTTCTGGTCCAAAGAAAAACTGGAGACTATTAGCAGTTCACTGTTTCTGTCCCCCCATTTAACTTAATGTTTTAGTCTGTTCCTGCTGCTATAACAAAATGCTAAAGACTGGGTGATTTAAACAGCAGAAGTTGGCCGGGCGCGGTGGCTCAAGCCTGTAATCCCAGCACTTTGGGAGGCCAAGACGGGCGGATCACGAGGTCAGGAGATCGAGACCATCCTGGCTAACACGGTGAAACCCCGTCTCTACTAAACAATACAAAAAATTAGCCTAGCGAGGTGGCGGTCGCCTGTAGTCCCAGCTACTCGGGAGGCTGAGGCAGGAGAATGGCATGCTCCCTCTGGCTTGCAGATGGCTGCCTTCTGTGTGTTCTCACATGGCCTTTGGGTTTTGTTTTTGTTTTTGTTTTTGTTTTTGTTTTTGTTTGAGGCAGGGTCTTGCTCTGTCTCCCAGGCTGGAATGTCATGGCACGATCACAGCTCACTACAGCCGCAACTTCCTGAGCTCAAATGATCCTCCCACCTCAGCCTCCTAAGTAGCTGGGACTACAGGTGCACACCACCATGCCTGGCTAATTTTTGTATATTTTGTAGAGACAGGCTGTCGCTACGTTGCCCAGGCTGGTCTCAAACTCCTGGGCTCCAGTGATCTGCCTGCCTTGGCCTCCCAAAGTGCTGGGATTACAGGCGTAAGCTATCATGCCCAGCCCTGACCTTTGGTTTTGAATGTACACATTCCTAATGTCTCTTCTTCTTCTTACAACGACACAAGTCATATTGGATTAGAGCCCCACCTTTATGACCTCATTTAACCTTAATACCTCTTTAAAGGCCTAATCTGCAAATACAGTAACATGGGGCATTAGGGCTTTGACGTAAAATTTGGTAGTGGTAGTGGTGCAGGGACAGGACACAATTCAGTCCATAACAGTCAGTATCTATACTTTTCCTTTCTTTCCTTGTCTCTTCCCCCCGCTTTCTTTTTCTTCCTTTCTTCCTTCCCTTTATTTTTTCTTCCCTTGTTTCTTTCTCTCCTCCTTCTCATTTCATTCTTCACTCCCTCACAATATGCTCCATGTGGAGGAAGAGGGTTCCTTCTCTGCTCAAGTTCAATGTCTTAACCCCTATTCTGTATCCCCTTCTTTCTTTTTCTTGTATTTTGGAGCATTACTTCATCATTTGTTCACTCTCCCATTTATTTTCTTCAGTTTCTTTTACATGGGTTTTCTTTTATCGGTAAGTAAATATACTACTTCTCAATCATTATTACTACTATTGTATTCTATTATGCATATTAATACCAAGTAATTTATTATTATAAGATGTAACAATCTAAATGCTATACAGATAATCCTTCTAATTTTAAAAAGGGAACTAGTACAGGTTTTTGCAATTTCAGAGCAGTTTCTATTTCTTAGTTTGATAGAATATTTCTACCTTAATATTAAGCTAAAAATATGCTAAAACTATTGTAATAAAAGTTTAACACATTAGGATAGGCAAACACATAATTTCCATCTTCTTCTGAGATATAGAAATGTGTTGATTACTTTAAATGTAGCAATTGTAGGGAATTCTCTGCCAAGTTACAGAAATCTATGTATTAATATACTTCTTGAAGTAGGTCCTCGATAATTTTGATTTTTTTATAGACCCTTGAGTTTACCATGATGAACTGTCATTGCAATACTTATTTGCACTTATTATACCAAACTTCAGTTGTGCTATATCATTAAAGTTTGTTTCTTTTAGATTGCTTTGGGAAGCTGTATATTGTAGTGTAGCTGTAGGCAATTTACATACAATGAATGAATGGCAATATAATGCACATCTTTATGTTTATTTGTAAGCCATAACTAATCCTATTTAGTATTTGGTTTATTGTATTGAGTGACTAATAGAATCAGGGAAGGTAAACCAAAAAATCCAATTTTTTTTTGGAGATGGAGTCTCGTACTGTCACCCAGGCTGGAGTGCAGTGGCGCAATCTTAGCTCACTGCAACATCTGCCTCCCAGGTTCAAGTGATTCTTCTGCCTCATGAATAGCTGGGAACACAGGCATACACCACCACACCCAGCTAATTTTTTTTTTTTTCAGTAGAGACAGGGTTTTACCATGTTGGCCAGGCTAGTCTTGAACTCCAGACGTCAAGTGATCCGCCCGCCTCAGCCTCCCAAAGTACTGAGATTACAGGCATGAGCCACCATGCCCAGTGTCTGAATTTTTTTTTTTTGTATGTAGAATTTTTCATTTGACAGTCTTTTTTTCTCAGCCACAGATATATTTTACTTGCAACAAGGTTTTTCTCATATGTCCACAATCTGTATCATCTGGCCATATGGAGCTTCTTATGTAAGCAATTACCACTGATTCTGGGACTAGCTATATAGATATGTTGCTTTATTCAGGGTCATAGTGTTAAAAAAAACAACACTCTGAGCTTCCACCTTAAGAACATACAGACAGCTGGGTTATTGGGTGGAGAGAGTACCATTCAACTGAATCAATGTAATGCACCATATCAACAGACTAAAGAAGTAAAGTCACATAATGTAGAAAAAAAATTTGATGCAATTCAGAACCCATTTATGGTATTGAATGATCTCAGAATAATAGGAATCAAGATAACTTCTTCAATTTGATGAAGACTACCTATAAAAACCTTTCAGCTAACATCATAATTAATGGTAAAAGACTGAATGTTTTCCCCAAATATTGGGAACAAGAATGATGTTCACTCTCACCACTCTTATTCAGCACCGTACTGGGAGTTCTTGCCAGCTCAAAAAGGCAAGAAGTGGAAGGAAAAGGCATACAGATTGGAAAGGTAGAAATGAAACCATCTCCTTTTGCAGATGATATGATTTTCTATGTAGAAAATACCAATAAATAAACTCATAGAATTGATGGGTGAGTGCAACAAGGTTTCAAGATGCAAGATAAATATGTAAAAATCAGTTGTTTTTCTATATGCATTAACAATGAATACATGAACATTAAAGTTAAAAATGCAATACCATTTACAATTGCTTAAAAAACAAAAACATGTTTAGAAACTTTACTACTCTTTTTTGCCTTTTTTTGTTGTCATTTTGGAAGAGGTTTGTCAATTTCTTGTGTGTGTGTTTTTTAAAATAGCTGTTTGTTACATTGATATTTTTAACTGTTTTCCTATTTTAAACTCTATTGATTTCTACTCTTTATTATATTCTTTCTTCTTGTCTTGCATTTATTTTTGTTTTTCTTTGTCTAGGCTCTTCAGGCAGCAGCATGTGTCCTACAAATTTTAATAGGATTTGTTGTATTTTCATTTTTATTCAGTTTAGTGAATTTTTTAAAATTTCCCTTGAGACATCTTCTTTGACCCATAGATTATTTGAAAGCATGTTCTTTAGTTTTCAAGTGCTTGATTTTCCTGTTATCTTTGTTATTGATTTCTAGTGTGATTCCATTGTGGCTTGGAGACTCTACTGTGTTCAGTTCTTTAAAATTTTGTTGATGTATGTTTTATGCCTCGGTATATGTGCTCTCTTGGTATATGGTCCATGATTACTTGAAAGTAGTAAGTACTCTGCCGTTGTTGAGGTGGGGTATTCTATAAATTTTGTTGATGATGTTGTTGATTTCTTCTGTATCTTTGCTGATTTTCTGTCTAGTTGTTGTATCTCTTGTTGTTAGAGGATATTGACATTTCTAATCATAATGGTGAATTTGTCTATTTCTCCTTTCAAGTTTTAGTTTTTGCGTCATATATTTTATAGCTTGTTGGTTGGTGCATACACATTAGTGATTGTTATGTTTTCTTGGTGAATTATGTCTCATCACTACATAATGTCCCTCTCTGTCTCTGGTAATTTTCTTTGCTGAAGTCTCCTTTATCTCTTATTAATATAGCCACTTTTGCTTTCCTTTGATTATTGTTTGCATGTTGTATTTGTTCCATCATTTTTCTTTCAACATGCCTGTATTTTTATATTCTAAGTTAGTTTCTTATATACTACATATAATTGAGTTACATTTTAAAATCTACTTTTTCAGTTTTTGCCTTTTAATTGGCATATTTAGGCGATTTACATTTAATGTGATTATTAATATGTTATGGCTAAAGTTTTGCATTTTTAACATTTCTGTTTGTTTTTTTTTTTTGACTTCCTGTGGGTTACTTGAACACTTTTTAGAGTTTTGATATATCTATAGTATTTATGAGGATATTGCTATGCAAAACTTTTTGGTGGTTTATTTGAGTATTATACTATATGTACATATATTATCACAAGGTATTGGTAAAGCTGAGGCTTTGTATTTTTACATTTGTTTCAATTATTTTCATGATTGTTCATTGAAGCATTTTTTTTAAAGACTTTTAAAATATTTGTCAGATACTTCTGACATCTCTTTTTTTTTGGTGTTGACTTTTATCTTTTTTGTGTTTTTTTTTTTTTTGGTCAGTTTATGATTTTTTTGACTCTTGGTCTGATGAGTAATTTTTGGTTGAAAACAGGACCTTTTCCCCGTTATGTTCTGAGACTCTGGATCTTATTTAAACCTTCTGTTTTAGGTGAATGTTTATGACATTACTTTAGGAGGGGAAGGGAGCTCATCACTGCCAGGTAGAGTTTGTTGAAGTCCAGATTCCCCTTTTAGTCTCTGTTGCCCCATTCAAGTAGCAGGAGTGGCTCCTCATTATTGCTGAGTCAGAGCGGGGATTCTAACTCTCCATGTGTAGTCTCTGTTGTATTGGTCTTACCTAATTTCCACTTGTTAGTGAAAGTCTTAATTTAACTTTTTTCTAGTCCTCCTCAGTGGGTAGTGGGAGGGTCACTTCATTGCTGCCAGTTTGGAGAGGAAGTATAGGTTCTACTTGGTATCTACTGACACTGCTAGGGGGAGCTGTCCTTTTGCTTTCCAGAGGGGTGAAATTCTTGGCTCCCTACTTGGTCTTTTCTCACCATGTCAGGAGTATTATGGGGCCATGTTATAGTCTCATGAGGATAGAACTTTAGACTGTCCACTGAGCCTTTCTGACACGGTTAGAGTGGGACTACAGTTTTTCCTGTGGTGTTTGACTGACAAAGAGTGAAATTTGCCTAATTTTCTTTTTTCCATGGTGTTCTTTTCTTCATCTTTTGGGCAGGGTTTTGTTGAAGCTTTTTTTGTTTGTACCTGTTAGCTTTTTCTGGTTGTTGGCTTCTCTGGCCCCAAGTCTGGAATATATAAGGGAAAAAGAAGATCCAGGGAAGTCATCAGTTATGTTCCTTGGGTTCCAAGATCCCTAGCTGTTCTTCCTTCTCTCCATCTTTCGTGTGTGTGTGTGTGTGTGTGTGTGTGTGTGTGTGTGTGTGTATAAGAATCTATATATATATATGGATTGATATATGTAAATAGAATTGATATATACATGTATATATAGAATTCAAATGTATATATATATAGAAACAGTGGTCTTGAACTGGTCTTGAATTCCTGGTTTCAAGCAGTCCTCCCCACTCAGCTTCCCAAGAGGCTGGGATTATAGGCATGAGCCACTGTGCCCAATCCAGATCTTCATATGCTTGTTTATTCATAGTGTCCATGGTTTTTGGTTGTACTTAACGAGAGAAATAGGAAAATGTACATCTACTCTATCTTCCTAGAAGCAGAAGTTACATATAGTTTTTAAACAGCAATGACTTTCTAATTTATGGAATTTTAGATGAAATATAGAATATAGTGACATACATACACATATATAAATATATAAATGTCTATTATATGTGTATATATATATTTTATATACTATATATGTATTTGTTATTTAGCAAGGGGAACAGTTTGATTTTGTTGCCTGGAGTTGGCCCCTGAATTAGTTTTCATAGTTTCTCCCATTCTGTTTATGAACTCTGTCTCTAAAAATGGTAAGTTTTTATTCCCCAAACTTGTGCTAACTGTAGTGGGAGTTTGGATCCATACTGTTTGATTCATGCAGTGATTTTTGACCCTTGATACACCTTAGACTCATATAGGAATTTTTTTTTTAAAAACAACCAACCTAGGCCTAGACAACACCAGATTCTTTGGGCTGGGTTCAGGGAATAAGCAATTTTAGAATGCTTCCCAGGTGATTCTAGTATGTAGCCAGTGTTAAGAACCAATGGCATAGAGTTTGGAATTGGGTAGTTGCTTGTCAATCATAAAGGTTTCTTAAAGAAATTTGGAGTTAGAAACTAATACATGAATATTTTTTATCATTTTAATTAACTTATGGTAGAATCTAAGGGTTTGTTTATCTGGCAATCGTATTTGGCCAAGGCTGTAGATTAAGCCTTCTTTTCCCTAGGCAAGAAAATGAGGGGCTTTGTTGACAGATATCTTTTCTTTCTAAAACTTACTATTTACTATTAAATTTCACACCAGATTTCTGAGATCAATTGTTTTTTTTCTGATTGTAGACTTTGATATGTATATATGTCTGTGTGTCTTTAATTGCAAACTTCATATTTTCAGTTGTTTCTTTTTTGTTCTTCATATATTTTTTGTTATTAATTTTGATTTTCTTAATTCTAATTTACATTGACTTCTATTATAGATTTTTGTGAAATTGATTTGTACTGGACGTTATACTGTTTTGGGACCAGAGCCTCATTTATTGCATCATATTCTTGCTATCTTAGGACTAGTATATTGTTTTATCATAATTCAATCATAGGAGCTCTGTGCTGACCTCTGCTTGTTTAGCTTTAACCCAGTTCTTTGTATCAGTTTGAGTTCATAGGTGTTTGTGTAAACATCTGCTTAAGTTTTGTAGTCTCTATTAGATATGACTGGATTTTGAGTGATGTGTTCTTCATAATGAGCATTTTTATAGTTTTGCTATGTTTTGATTACTTGATTAACTTTCACAGATTCTATAACAACTTAGTCTTTGCACTTTGGTTGTAAAGTGTGACATAATATTTTAACTCGAATCAGGATGATTTTATGCTAAATGATAATTTTGAGGATAGTATGTCAATTATAGGCACTAGGCCCGGGTAACTGGAGCCTTTGCCCAAAGATTATACCCTGCATGGGCCATGCTACATCCCTGTGCTAGAGCCCATAGTTTTCCCTCCTAGATCATGCTCTGCATACCCAGGATCCCAGGATTCCCCATTTAAATGGTCTTGAGCCTATGCAGGCATCTTCCCTGTTTTTCCTCATTAGGACAGACTACACCAGGCTAGTGGTAGACAAGACACAGCTATTGCAAGGGTGGCATATGGTGGTGGGGGCATTGGGATAGATCTAAGACGTGTGTGCTGCACTGTTGTAAGAGTCAGAGGTGGGAATAGAATAGAAAGAAAATCAATTGATGCTATTGATTTACTTCGTATTGAATTGAATTATTGTTGCACTTTGGTAAAATGAAGCGAGGCAGTATTGCATATAATATTCTGATCTTTTAATAGTACTTCATGGTCTTGAACTTCTTGTCCTTGGAACCTTTTACCAGATGATACAAAAGCTGCTAATGACTAGTATTAATTTATTTCCCTAATCTTATGGTCAAATTATACTAAGTTATATTTCATGAATCATTTGTTCATTATTTCGTTTTTTCCCATTTTGTAATCATATGTTTTTTTTTTTTCTGTTTTGAAGCATTTTGGTACATTCCAGATAGTTCCTTTGGATGGGGGGTATTGGGTCTTCTTTCTGGCTTTTAAAGCTGATTCATTTTCTGTTTTATTCATAAGATAAGTTACTATGAAAGTTTTCTTCCAGATTCTTAATTTTATCATGCTTCTGAAATTGTTTTGATAGTGCATGCAGTTAGTTTGTCTGATATATGTCAATTATTTCTTTTTTTTTTTTTTTTTTTTTTTGAGACAGAGTCTCACTCTGTCACCCAGGCTGGAGTGCAGTGGCGCGATCTCTGATCTCGGCTCACTGCAAGCTCCACCTCCAGGTTCACACCATTCTCCTGCCTCAGCCTCCCAAGTAGCTGGGACTACAGGTGCCCGCCACCATGCCCGGCTAATTTTTTGTATTTTTAGTAGAGACGGGGTTTCCCCGTGTTAGCCAGGGTGGTCTCCATCTCCTGACCTCGTGATCCTCCCGCCTCGGCCTCCCAAAGTGCTGGGATTACAGGCAGGGCCACTGCACCCAGTCAATTATTTCTAACATTTTGTCTTCCCTTAAGTTTTCTGATACATGCAAGGCAATTAGTTCATCAGCTTTATTTTTCAATCTGTTTTATTGATGTTTTTGTACTGTCTTCTTATTTTTCCTGAATTTCTTGTAGTTGTTCTAGTATTTTTTCCAGTCTTACCTTTTGTTTTGTTCTTTTTATAATATGTAAATGTTTATGATCCATTATTTATTGTTATAGCTAATGCGGTGTCAAGTATATATTGTACCATATTTCAGATGAGATACTTTATTTAAAGAGCTGAGATAAAAATTTCATGGCTTAAGTGGCATCTAAACCATACTTTTTTTTTTTTTGAGGAGTTATTATGCTGTTAAAATGCCTAGACTTATTCTAAAATTAAACATTAAAAGGCCTTATCTCCAAACTTATTTAACATTTAAAATATTATTGTATTCACTATTCTTAGTAAAGTTTCACTCTTATTCCATTATTCTGAAATATGTAACTTAATATGCTTTATTGGCAGAGCCCTCTTCTTTGTCAGGGCAGAAATTTAGGTAATCAGTGATGTAGTATGAACATAATGCTTGCAGAAGGGTTGTGGTTGTGTATTTTCTAAGGAAGATCAGTTGGCTACCCAGACAAGATCACAGAGAGCAGAATTTATTATTCAAGACTGATCTGCCAGTGTAATAAATATGGAACTGTCTCATAGGATGGACTTAACCAAGTTCACTGATATACAAATCAAAATTCCAATTTATTACTTTAAAAATATTTAACCCTCAAGTAATCAGATGTTCATCACCATATTCTCTTCTGAAGTCAGTTTTATATGGGAATCCAAATTTTGACCAGAAGGCTGTCAGGTGAAAATGGTTACTAGAATCAGGTGATTAGTTGTATGATCTTATTGACTGCTGCAGCAAGCTATGCTCATCTGTCTCTACCACTTGAATTTATGTATTGCAAGGACCAGGTATGTTTTTTAGTGGTCCAGGGCATCCTCTTCTTGGACAGGATGGAGACATATTACCAATTTTGTTTCTCTGGATGTTCTTTTGATGTCTTGTGAACCATGTCTCTTCATTATTTTTTCAGGCATGTTAAAATACAGTTACTTGGAAAAAATAAACTATATACCAAATTTTATCTCTGTTAAAATTTCAAATATGTAAAAAAGCAAACAAATTAGAAGGACATAATATAAAGTGAAACAAGTTTGTGGTACTGTTGCTGGTGAACATGCATCAAACAGGAAAAAATATTCCTGTTAGTTTCCCTAGTTTGCATTCACTATAGAATAGTGGTTTTCAGGCTTTTTGACCTGAGCAGTCCTTTTCACTTTAAATAATTGAGGATCCAAGAGCTTTTGTTTATATGAATCTTACCAGTATTACTGCATTGAGAATTAAAACTGAGAAAATTAAAAATATCTATTCATTAATTCATTTAAAAATAATTCTGTTACCTAAGTTAACTTAAGTAATATATTTTTATGAAAAATCACTATTTTCATAAAAATAATGAGCAGATGGCTTAATAGAAGATAGTTGAATTATTTTTTATTTGTGAGTGTTGTAACACATTATTTCAATGGAAATGTATTTAAAAATCTGGCTTAACACATATGTGATATGTGATTAAGATAAAGCAATATTCTAATCATTTTTTCTGGTATTTATGATGTTCTTCCTTTGATACTACACCAAAATTCAACAGTGATAATTTTCTAAAGATTAATTCCAGTATTAGAATCTGAAACCATAGTAGTGAGTTTTTCTATTTTGTTACATTAAAATCTATTTCTCTATCTTGTACTTGGAATGGATTTTTATTCATAAGTGAATGGGTAATGTCATGTATTTGTCATTTGGAAAAATCAGAAAAGTTTCTAAATACTAGGAAACTGTTAAGTTCATGGTGGCAGATAGAAGCTTTTGAAAATTTGGCTTTTCAACTGAAAGCTTAAATTTTATAATTGTTATCAAAACCATCTGTGTTTCCATGATGTTATAGGCTCAGTTGGTTCATTTTTGAGAAAATGTCTGCCAAGTATCCAAATCTGAATAATCAAAGTTTACCTCTCAGTTTTTCTTTCAAATGAAAAAGATGATTCATGAAAAAAGCTGTAGTTCAGCTTGCAATTTAATCACAGATAATTTTCCTTGAGACAACCATTGTACTTCATTATGTAGCAGGTATAGTTTATGCATATTTCTCATTTCACTACAAGATGCTACAAAGATTTGCTAAGAAGAGTATTTTTTTAAATCAAGGGTTTTCTTAATCGAAAGTGTCTTTTTTGTGAATTCGCAAATCAAAAAAATTGTGTATGCATGGCAATGAAGAATACAATGATTACAGTTTTGTTCCACTGTATTCATTGGTGCTAGGGAGCCAGCAATTTTATCTGTCATTGCTTTTGTACCTGTAGTGCAAATGTCAATTGAGAGAAAAAGGAAAAGAATGTCTTAGTGTTTTTATGAAAAAAGATTTGACTTGGTAGATCCCTGAAAGGGCCCTGTGAAGGAGTTCATGAACTACACCTCGAGAACCACAACTGTAAAGAAAAGCTGTTAGAGAAACAGTATTTTTCACCTTTGTCTAAAAAGTACTTCTTATATCGCTTGGTTATCAATTTCACTATTTTGCTATACTTGACAAACAGTGAAAATACGTTTGAATACCACCTGAATTACAGTATTCTATTTCAACACAAATTGAGTGTACTGTGGTTCTGTTCTGCTGCTAACCATCCAGAGTTAGCTCAGACCCCACAAGTTCAAGGGCGTGATCCCTAACATGACCATTCTTCAGATATCAGCTACACTTAATTGGTCCCTAGGTTACCCATACTTCTGACTAAATGGTTATACATTCAGCAGTTCCTTTGCTCCCCTCAGGTTTGATAACTTGCTAGAATGACTGGCAGAACTCAGGAAAGAACTATACTTAGAATAACTGGTTTATTATAAAGGATGCTAATTAGGAGGACCAGTCAAATGAAGGGACTCATATGATAATGTCTGAGAGGGAACACAGAGCCTCTGTGACTTCCTCTTGTACAATCAGGACATGTGAATGTGTTTGCCAACCAGGAGGCTCCGCTAAGCCTGGATGTACAGAGTTTTTACTGGGCTTTCATTAAGTAGTAATGATTGGTTAAATCTTTGGCCATTTGTTTGAGCTCAGTCTTTCATATCCACGCACCAGAGGTCAGGCAGCTAAATATCCTAACCTGCTGATTACATGCTTATTCTTTCTGCTGACCATCCTGTATCCTGAAGCTATCTAGGGGCGTGACATGAGTCAACTCCTTAGCATAACAAAGACATATCTATCTCTGGAAATTTCATGGGCTTTTGCAGCCTCTTGGAAAAGAACTTCAAAAGTGTTCAGAACACTGCAAAAGAGAAATGTTGTGTTGGACTTCTAAGGAGGCTGGGTAAAGAGACCTGATTAATACTCTGTATTGCCAATCCCTTACCCTTTTTTTTGAGGTCTAAAGTCAGTGTGTGGTAATGTTCAACCACCCATCTTAAACCATGAGGTAAACTGGAAGGTGGAGACCACATACTGATGGCACTACAGCACTTGATAGTTATGGTAACTAGCCTGATACTGCCCATTTATGGAGATAACAGTTTCTTCAAGCAATTCTCCTGCCTCAGCTTCCCAAGTAGCTGGGATTACAGGCACCCACCACCACACCTGGCTTATTTTTGTATTTTTAGCAGAGACGGGTTTTTGCCATGTTGGCCAGGCTGGTCTCAAACTCCCGACCTCAGGTGATCCGCCTGCCTTGGCCTCCCAAAGTGCTGAGATTACAGGCATGAGCCACCACGCCCGGCCACAAACACATCTTTCATGGCCAGAGCAGGAGGAAGAGAGAAAGGAGGAAGGTGCTACACACTTTTAAAATAACCACATCTTATGAGAACTCACTATCATGAGAACAGCACCAAGGGGATGATACTAAACTATTCATGAGAACTCCACCCCCATGATCCAGTCACCTCCCATCAGGCCCCACATCTAACACTGGGGATTACAATTGGACAGGCTATTTAAGTGGGGTCACAGAGCCAAGCCATATTGTACTTCTAACCTGAAGAGCTGTAAGATAATAAGCTTCTGTAAACTGCTACATTTGTGATAACTTATTACAGCAGAAATAGAACACTAGTATAGATGGATAGTTGGGGGCAGGGGGAAGGCAGAGAGACAGGAAGTAAGAGAGGAAGAAGTTGTTATCACCACAAATGGGCAGGCAGATGTTACAGTGAACCAAGATCATGCCACTGCACTCCAGCCTGGGTGGCAAGAGCGAAACTCTGCCTCAGAAAAAAAGATGTGCTTGCTTCCCCTTCACCTTCCACCACGATTGTAAGTTTCCTGAGGTCTCCCTGGAACAGAAGCTGCTATGCTTCCTATACAGCCTGTGGAACCATGAGCCAATTAAACTTCTTTTCTTTATAAATTACCCAGTCTCAGATATTTCTTTATAGCAATGTGAGAATAGACCAGTACAGAAAATCAGTGCCAAGGAGTGGGGCATTGCTGTAAAGATACCTGAAAATATGGAAGCAGCTTTGAAAGTGGGTAACAGGCAGAGGCTGGAAGAGTATGGAGGGCTCATAAGAAGACAGGAAAATGAGGGAAAGTTTGGAACTTCCTAGAGATTTGTTAACTTGTGACCAAAATGTTGATAGTGTTATGGACAATGAAATCCGTGTTAAAGAGGTCTCAGATGGAGATGAGGAACTTACTGGGAACTGGAGCAAATGTCACTTTTGTTATGCATTAGCAAAGAACCTAGTGGCATTGTACCGCTGCCCTGGGGATCTGCAGATCTTTGAACTTGAGACTGATGATTTAGGGTATCTGGCAGAAGAAATTTCTAAGCAGTAAAGTGTTCAGGAGGTGACCTGCCTGCTTCTAACAACCTATGCCCATATGCATGAGCAAAGAAATGTTGTAAAACTCAAACTTGTATTTAAAGCGGAAGCAGAATATAAAAGTTTGAAAAATTTGCAGCCCAGCCATGTGGTAGAAAAGAAAAGCTCATTTTCAGGGGAGCAATACAAGCTAGCTGCAGACATTTTCATAACTAAAAGGAAAGCAACAGTTGAGACTTGGGAACCCCAGCCTAGATTTTAGAGGAGGTATGGGAAAGCCTGAATGTCCAGGCAGAAGTCTTCTGTAGGGCTGGAGCCTTCATGGAAAATCTCTACTAGGGCAATGCAGAGGGGAAATATGGAGTTAGAATCTTCACTGGAGTACTGCCTGGTGGAGCTGTGAGAAGAGGGCCACCATCCTCCAGACCCCTCCAGATAGAGCTACCAGTAGCTTGCACCATGCACCTGGAAAACCCATAGGCACCCAATGCCAGCCCATGAGAGCAGCCTCAGGGGCTGAACCCTGCAGGGCCATTGGGATGGAGTTGCTGAAGGCTTTGGGGCCCATGCCTTTTATCAGTGTGCCCTGGATGTGGGACATTGAGTCAGAGGAGATCATTTTGGAGCTTTCCAAAATATAGTGTCTAACACAGATCTCACTAGGCTACATCTGAAGTGGTGGCAGGGCTGCTTATTTTATCCCGGAGTGTCTCAGATTTTGTTTCCTTGCTTTTTCAAGCTTCTAAAGGCTGCCCACATTCTTTGGCTCATGGCCCTCTTCCTTTATCTTCAAAGCAGCATTATTTGAAGACTACTTCAAAGCAGACCATTCTTTCACACTCGCATCTCTCTCTTACTCTCCTGGCTCTCTTTTCCACTTTTTAGGACCCTTCTGATTATATTTGGCCACCTAGATAATTTAGGATAATTTCTCCACCTCAAGACTTTTAACTTAATCTTATCTTCAGAATCCTTTTTTGCCACGTAAAATAACATATTCACAAGTCCGAGGATTAGAACGTAGACATCTTGGGGGATGGGGGCATTATTCATTCTATCTCTCTATATCGTCTTTCTCCCCTTCCCTTCCCTTCCCTTCCCTTCCCCTCCCCCCCCCCTCCTTCCCCTCCCTTCCCCTTCCCCTTCCTTCCCCTTTCCCTTCCCTTCCCTTCCTCTTTCCCTTCCCTTCCTCCTTCCCTTCCTCCTTCCCTTCCCTTCCTCCTTCCCTTCCTCCTTCCCTTCCCTTCCCTTTCCTTCCTCTTTCCTTTCCCTTCCTCCTTCCCTTCCCTTCCTCCTTCCCTTCCCTTCCCTTCCTCCTTCCCTTCCCTACCTCCTTCCCTTCCCTACCTCCTTCCCTTCCCTTCGCTTCCTCCTTCCCTTCCCGCTTCCTCCTTCCCTTCCCTACCTCCTTCCCTTCCCTTCCTCCTTCCCTTCCCGCTTCCTCCTTCCCTTCCCCCTGCCTCCTTCCCTTCCTTCCCTACCTCCTTCCCTTCCCTACCTCCTTCCCTTCCCTACCTCCTTCCCTTTCCTTCCTCCTTCCCTTCCCCCTTCCTCTTTCCCTTCCCTCTTCCTCCTTCCCTTCCCCCTTCCTCCTTCCCTTCCTTCTTCCCTTCCTTCCCAGGCCCTACTTCCAGCATTGAGGACCACATTTCAACATGAGATTTGGAGGGGACAGATATCCAAACTCAAGTATCCATTGGTGTTCCTTGCCTGAATTGATCACTAAATTATATTGAGGGTGTAATATGTTGATACTCTATTTCAGTTACTGTGTGTTTTTAGAATTTTTTTATAAAGAATAGCTTTTCTTAAACTCTTTGAAAAATAACATCATAGGCCAGGTGCGGTGGCTCACACCTGTAATCCCAGCACTTTGGGAGCCCGAGGTGGGCAGATCACTTGAGGTCTGGAGTTAGAGATTAGCCTGGCCAATATGGTGAAACCTCGTCTCTACTAAAAATGTGAAAAATAGGCAGGCGTGGTGGCAGGCACCTGTAATCACAGCTACTTGGGAGGTTGAGGCATGAGAATGGCTTGAACCCGGGAGGTGGAAGTTGCAGTGAGCCTAGATCGTGTCATTGCACTCCAGCCTGGGTGGTGACGGTGAGACTCCATCTCAAAAAAAAAATCACGTAGACTAATTTTTTTAAATTTGTTACTATCAGTTATAATCTATATGCCTAGTGTAATTATTATTATTATTATTTTGATGCTCAAATTATCCTAAATTTGGTTATTTGTATGTCCTTTTGACATAATACCATTAATCTTTTGAGTGTTTTCTTACCTTCTGGCCCAGCAAGATACCAAAGCTAACCTTATGATTTCCCTATTTTGACCTTTGAAATGAGTCATTTCCTCAAGGAGCATAGGTTGCTTTTACTGGGGATTGGCATTTTAGAAGCCAAGATTGGGATACCCAGTGTGTTCCTTGTTACAGGTGTCCACTATCTTTAGATATATTTGGTACTTCCAAGTTCTTAGACTTTTTTTTTTTTTTTCCAGTTATTTGGAGGGAATTGATGTGCTTCTTACTGATTTCTCAGATCTTTTGAGTCAGTTATGACTCTTTCATATTTCCAAAATTTTATTGCTATCTCTTATTTTCTATTGCCCTTCTGTCTTTGGAGGTTAAGTCTTTTTAAAATTCTTACTCTACTTTAGCAGGATTTTGGGGAAGGAGTTGACATAAATCAGTATGTTCAAGTCACCATACTGAACTGGATGTCTTTATATCAACATTCTCAATATAAATTTAGATTTTACTATGGCGAAGTACTATGCCTAATGCAGTTGACATACAAAACTTAAGTGATTGTGTGATCTGTTTGAGTTGCTATAACAAAATACCTAGACTGGGTAATTTTGTATAAAAGATATGCATTGCTCACAGTTCTGGAGGCTTGAAAGTTCAGAATCTAGGTGCTAGCATATTTGGTGTCTAGTTAGGGCTTGTTCCTCATAGATGGCACCTTCTATGTGTCCTTATTTGACAGAAGGGATTAGATGGTTCTGTAGGGACTTGTTTATGAAGGCATTAATTGCATTCACGAAGGTGGAGCCCTCATGACCTAATCACCCCGCAAAGGCCCCACCTTCTAATACTATCACGTTGGTGATTTGCTTTCAACGTAAGAATTTTGCAAGAGACAAACATTCAGACAATAGAAGACACTGTTTTGCCTTCAAGTAGTTTCCATGTTATCCAGGGCATTTAGAGGATAAGTTTATAACTAATCAGAGTACAAGATTAAAATATGGAAAGCTCTGAAGTTGAAATATTAAAGAGTGCTAACACTTGTATTTTATATTTTAGAATAGTGGTTCTCCATGTTACTCGCATATTAGAATTGCTTGGGAGATGTAAGAAAATATTGTACCGTGTCATCACCCCAGAACAGTTAAATCAGATTCTTTTATGGCTGATAAGTTCTACCAGTGCTGAACTTCTGATGTGATCCAGTTAGTATTTGAGTGATTTCTTTCTTTATGGGAAACAAGATGCCTTTGGCTCACCTCGTAATTTCCCTGCCCTATATCTGACTTAAATCAGTTTCTCTCACAGCTCCATGAGGTTTCACAGCTCCATGAGGTTTCAGACTTCACGACTTAGAAGATGCTGGTCTCCTTTCTGTGATTCACTGACTCACTCGTTACTTACGACTCAGCTGAAATCTCATCTTCCCATACCCTTTTAGGTCACATACCCATTTGGGCTAAGTCATCTTTTGTAATACCCATTGCTCACATATATTTGAGCACTTACACTATTTTATTAAAATGATTTGATATGCATTTTTGTATTCCATTAGACTCTAAATTTCTTGAAGAAGTTAATATATTGCAGGTATGGATACATTTGTGTGCTTACAAAAGTCAGTTGAACTGATCATAGGACTTCTATCTGAGAGAGTGAAATTTATGATAAAGTTCTTTCAGTGTTGGCTTTTGTTCACTTTTACTTTTCTCTACAGCCATGTTTTGTGATATTGTTGAATTGTATTAAAGGGATATTATATTTCAGTCTTCAAAGATGGTTGAGATTTAACTGGAAGCAATTGAGTGTATTAAATAGTGCATGAGTAAGAGGTAGTTGTGGGGCAGACTAGAATAGGTGACAGCTTGCGGGGTGGTATCAAATGAAGCTGTTGCAGTTGCAAGTATAATTTTTTAGATACTTTTAAATATATATATATATAATATATATATTAAATAAAGTCAGGATCTCCTTGTGTTGCATAGGCTTATCTTGAGCTCCTGGGCTCAAGCGATCCTCCTCCCTCAGCCTCTCAGCTCAGGGACTGCAGGCATGAGCCACTTTGCCTAGCTGCAAGTGTAATTTTTAAAAGTTAAAAAAAAATTAAAAAGCCATCATAGTAAAAATAAATTTTAAAGACACTTATACAATCTTGTACATAATTGCTGCTATGAATTGACAGTTTAAATTTTTAAGATTCTATACCATCTTTTAGTTTTTATTGCTGCATACTAGTCGTTTTTATGTGAAAGCAGTCTTTACTCTTTTACTCCCTCATTTTTACTTTTTAAGAACTGTTCTTTGTGGTTTTGTAATTCACACATTTGTCACTTTTTATGGCAATATGTTACTTTATGTTATTCGTATATAGTTTACTTAGCACCCTCAATTGTTTGGCTTTTTTTTTCTTCAGTTTTCTACTGTTAAAGATAGTAAAACTATAATCATCTTTGTTACAAATACTTTTCCATTTTTTTCTAGAGACTGAATGTATATAACAGAGCATTTATCTTAAAATTATGTGCAGCAGAAATTTAATGGAAACATAGAGGTAATGTGAGGTAGCATATGCTAAGGAATCAAACTTGAGTTCTAATTTTGACATTCAGTTTACCAGCTGTGAGATCTTGAATGAGCTAGCTTACTCTTGTGAGCCTCAGTTGTAAAATTAGGTTAATAATAGCTCATATTATTGAGCATTTACAATTGTAGCAGGCATTATTCTAAGTGTTTTACATGTATTAATCTATTTAAAATTCAGAACAGCCTTAACATTCCCATATTAAGATGTGGGAACAGAGGCATAGAGTAGTTAAATAGGTCAGATAGTTACCAGTAATGGTGTTGTTATGTACCCAGTGCCGTCTAGAGCTGGTTCTCTTATTTGCTTTGTACTGCCAGAATACCAGCTGCACCCTCTCCCTTAATTTGGTTTCCAGGCTGGCACATTGGCCTTTCTTGGCCAGATTAATGATTGCTACTGGAGCTGGAGTGAATTGTGAGTTCATGGTGCCAATACTTTAACTTTGTGCTTACTGTGGAAACATTATTATAGGAGAAATATTCACTTTAGATTTACTATTCTCTTCAAAATTTCTGTATATTTCATATTTGCTTTTGAGGGAATGGTGATAAAAATTTAGATTCACTTTTTTTTTTTTTTTTTAGGCGGAGTTTCCCTCTTGTTGCCCAGGCTGTAGTGCAATGGTGTGATCTCGGCTCACTGTAACCTCCGTCTTCCGGGTTCAAGCAATTCTCCTGTCTCAGCCACCTGAGTGGCTGGGATTACAAGTGCCTCCCACCACGCCTGGCTACTTTTTGTTTTTTGGGAGAGACAGGGTTTCACCATATTGGCCAGGCTGGTCTCGAACTCCTGGCCTCAGGTAATCCACCTCCCTCAGCCCCCCAAAGTGTTGAAATTACAGGCGTGAACCACTGTGCCCGGCCTAGATTCACATTTTTATATAAACATCTAAAAGGTCTTTTCCTATCCTTCCCTCTTTTTCCTCTTCTCCATCCCTTTTCTAACTAGCAATTTAATATTTGTTTAGTATAATTTTAGCCTTCAATTGCTAGGCAGTTAGAGTGCCAAGGTTTTTTAATACCCAGTAAAGAGTGCCAGGGACTTTTTATACCTGGTAAGGGACCTGATAAACATCCAGTTCAACCTCCTTACTTGGAAAAAAAAACCAAAATGATACTAAAGCCACACAGTCAGGTAGTGATTTAGAACTCAAGCCAGTTTTTCTGTCTTATGTCCAGTATTGGCCTCAGCACATTGTACCGTTTGCTTTCATTTGTACTGTCTTTTATAAATTAGTGTAATTACTTTATTTCCTTTCCAGAAATTATTTTTAAATTGTATTTAGCTTATTACCTGTGTATTATGTTTGCTGTCAGGAAACAGCTATATTTGTTACTTCTTTGTAGTTTTATAGTGTTTTCTCATCCTTTATCTCATTTATTTGTTGTGAAGATAACCTTTTGCTCATATATCTGAGGTTCTTAAATAATGGTATGAATTTCTTTGTTATTCTGGCATGCCCATCACTTCTACACATTCACAAACTCAGCTGCTGTAGATTCAGACATGTGTTGACTCATTCCACTGAGATTATAAAGTTCAGTCATTGTAGCTTCTCATTTTCAACCCTTTCCACATCTCCTGGGTACTCCTGCAGTCTAAGGCATGACATTTCAGGCATGAAGATAATTAGTTGTTTTGAAGCACCTAGATTTCTTGGCCTCTTAAACTACTTGTGATCAGAGTAGTTCTTTTAGAAACATAATCAGAGGTTTGGTATGTAGTTAAGCAACACATTGTGTAGAAACAAACACAAGGATAATCATGTCATTTATTTTACTAACATTCTTCAATCAAAATGGTGTTAGAGATAAGATAAATTATATGGCTGTAATGTGTGTCCCTGTGATTTGGTTGGTGGCAAGGGAATGAATTGTTAGTCTAAAGTGAGCCACTGATTGCCAAAACTTTCTATAGAAGGGACCTATTACCTAATCAACTCATATGAAACCTGGAGATTCTTAAGAGGATCCTCTGTGGTTCATTATTAGGTTAAATTAGTTAAATTAGTACAGTAAGGCTGGCAAGAAAATCTGTTATTGATGATCTAACCTTAAAAAATGGAAATAAATGGCATAGTGGTTTTCCTGGAGACATTTTGGTGTAGATCATACGCTAAGATTTATTTGTTTGGACTGTATGCTTGGTGTTCATGCTTGTTCAATGCATATTTGAGGGTAGACTGTGACATTTTAGGTTCACTTTATGAGAGTACTGGGTAAATAAGAGTTAGAGTTAAGCTTTTTATCCTTGGGTTTCTAATAGCTACTGCTAAGGTGAGCCTTATATGTTAAGATTATCTGAAGATAAGACTGCAACTCATTGCCTCAAAGTTCAAAGGAGAGCATTGGCTTCAAGGACATAAATCATTGTGTTATCCACCAGTTTACAACAGAAGTACAGATGAACAATATTTATCTAGACAATCTAGTGTAATTTACCTGTAGTTTGAGGTCAGTCTATATAGGGGCTCATGTAAGTCCTTTGAACTGTTTTGCAGAGATGAGAGTTCAAATTTATTTTTATTCTCTAGTTGGAAGTAGCAGGTGGTTTTGTGTGCCTTTTCTAGCAGCTGCTTTTAACCCCATTTTACTAATTTTTTAAAGCCTTATTAGGTTCTGCCTCAACTGTGGAGCTGTCTGAGTTTCATTAGGTTATTTGCAGGCAGAATTTCATTGTCTGGCACTCTGTTGTTTGCTATTTGTTTCATATGTGTTTGTTTTTTTCTCCACAAGTTAACTGTGAGCTCTGGGGGTCTGAGATATGTATCCTATTTAAAATCTGTAATAGCCAGGTTTACAATATCTGATATTTAAAGGGACCATCACATAAAGTAGATAATTGAGCCAGGCTAGATAGGGCTCATGCAAAAGGAAGAACATATGTCCTAGTTTAAATGAGCCTAATTACAGCAGATTCATACCTTGTGGCAATATGAGATTGATGTTGTCTGAACGAAATAGGTCCACTGGCACTATTTGGCCTGTGGCCCTTTGTTTTGATACCTCTAAATTATAGCATTGTTCTGAACACACAAAAATGCTTTATAAATATTTGTTTGATTGAAAGATGTTTATTGTTTTATAATACTGGCTACACTGCTTTTGAAAGACTACCATAGATGTAATAAGTATAGCATGACGTGAGGTATACAAAAATATTCTAATCTATTAAAGAATTTACCTTTTTTGAAAGAAGATGCATATACTGGTAAAAGGATTGACTCTTAAGCTATAATCAACAGACTTGGATATTGAGTCTTTGCTGCTGTGTCCACAGAAAGTCCATTGGATCACTTTCCAAGTTAGAAACCAATGATAATGCATTCTAGTAAATGGCTGCATATTCTGAGGGCATTCAAAAGAATGATATAGGGAATTATTAAAATACCTGAGTGCCTTGCAATTTAAGGTACCTATTTCTTATTTCTTGAATTCTGGAGTAATTTTTCATGCTTCCCTTTTTCACCTCTCCAAAACAATATTATTAGCATGTACTCTTGGTTCCTCCTTTGAAGTATCTCATGCTTCATTTCTTCCATTTCATTCCTGTAGATACTATTCTAGTTTGAACATTTTATTACTCATGTTGGGACATCTACATTAGCCCCCTAACTGACTTTTGTATTTCATATTTAGAATGTCTTCAGGTTTTTGTTTTTGTTTTTTTAATATACTTCTTGGGTCATAAACATACTCAGATTAAAAGCAAAAGCATACCAGGGTGACTATCTAGGAGGCGAGAGATGAGATGGAGTCTTTCTGTGGTTTTTGAATTTTGAGCTATCTGAATGTATTGTCATTACCACTAAATTATTAGTACTGAATCATTCGTGATAAATTAAAGTAGTATATTACTTTGAAATTTTTCATTTGAAATTTTGACTCGTATTTAAAAAGAAATAAAAGTCTTGGCACTAGCAAGTATTATTTCATATTATAGCAGTAATTTTACTTAAATATTCTGGATTGCAAAAGCAAATTGGACTCCTACTACCCATTTGAAGTAGCAGTACTTATATAAAACTGAACAAGAAGTAAATCTGGCACGTAGTAGCAAAATTTGGGATTATATCTGTTTAGGGAATATCATTAGTGGGTCAGAAATGTAGTCTTCTTTGGAGACTGATAAAAAGAGTAATAGGTAAAATAAAGAATGATGTGCTCAATGAGCTACAATTCAAATAGAGGAAATTTAATGGGAAATGATTACATTAGGAGCAGATGGATTGGCTTCCTGAATTTCAGACTTACTGGAAATCCTATAACAGGTTAAATTTGTTTTTCAAATTTAGAGTCTGATAAAAAGATAAAGAGATTTGTTTATTTGATTGTGCTAGTGTGATTCTTACTGTCTTTTGGATATTTCATTTGCACTAGGCTATTTTTATGATTCCCACAAATCCACCACCGACATTCAGAAAGCCAGAACTTTGGTCCGATGATTTCACCGATTTTGTTAAAAAGTGTTTGGTGAAGAATCCTGAGCAGAGAGCTACTGCAACACAACTTTTACAGGTCAGTGCTTGTGCCTCGAAAGGAAGGATATTTTCTTCATACCTTTCAGCTTTCTGACACTGGCCAGAATTGCTGTGTGTTTCATAACTGATTTCTAAAGATGTAAACCTCCATTCCCCTCCTCTTACCTTTCCTCTTTGTTCTCTTCTTTTCTTTCTTCCCCTCTCGTCCCCTCATTCCCTGCAGTGTTGTTTTAAAACAAAATTTCCAAAGCATTTTCCTTTCAGAAAGGAATCTTTGTCTTCATAGTTACTATTTCTCATGTTTTTTTTTCTTCTGTTCCTTGACTCAGCATTTATCCTTTGACTTTTTGCTCCACTATAAAATATGTAAGTACAAGATCCCTGGACTCCTTGAAGAGTTTATCACGTTGTAAATATCAGTTACAGGATTATCTAAAGGAAGAGCTTCAGAGTTTCACTTTTTTTTGATAGAATAATTGTAAGTAGACTTTGTATCCAGAATGTCAGTAGATTTTAAAATCTACCTTAAAATTTAATGCAAATGGAAATAATTTAATATTTATAATAGGTGTTTGTGAATCTTAATTTCCCAACAGAATAGCCTTAGAACTTTCAACTAATAATAAGCATGTCTCACGTTAACAAAACTTGATATTTGCAAAATGATTTCTATTGTTAAGTAACAAAAGGATGAAAAACATGGTTCTTGTAAAAAGTGACTTCTCTGTCTCTAAAAGAATCATTGGGTTAAAAGGACAACAAAAGAAAAAAGGAAAAAAAAAAGTAACTTTCCAAAGTCCTGTTTTTCCAAAAGGATGTGTTGAGGGGTATGGGAAACATGCTCTTAAGTATAATGTTTATTGTTATGAAAGTGTAACTTGGTACTCAATCTCCATAGATGCCAGTACAGCAATATCTATTTAAAATAAAAATCCATATATTCTTTGATCCAACAATTGCACTTCTAGGAATTTATTCTACAGAAATATTTAACCATGTGTGATATAACATATGTGTAAGAATATTCATAGAACATTGAAATTTTAAAAGATTGGAAAGATCCTAAATATCTGTGAACAAGTTGGAAACAATTTAAAGTCCATGAAAGATAGTGATTGGAAAAATACACCTACGTACACACAACATATATACCTATCTTAATGATTATAATGGAGTATCTCTAGAAAAATAAGCAAAAAAATGGCCTCCAGAGAAGGTAACTAACTATGGATGGGGCAGGACTGGAATGGAGACTTGCTTTTTGATGAATACTGTTTATGAGACTTTTGAGATTTGGGTTATGTGCAAATATGACCTTTCAAAAATTAGTGATTTAGACGGTAAAAATTTATTTTTCCACAAAAATTGATTAAAACATTTATTTTGAAATATTGTCAATATTCATTTGAAATATATGTATGTGTTATATATGTGTGTGTGTGTATTTTTAAATTTAATTTAATTTAATTTAATTTTTTATTTTTTTGAGATGGAGTCTCACTTTGTCACCCAGGCTAGAGTGCAGTGGCACCCAGCTCACTGCAACCCCTGCCTCCCAGTTTCAAGTGATTCTCGTGCCTCAGCCTCCCAAGTAGCTGGGATTACAGGTGTGTGCCACCATGCCTGGCTGATTTTTGTATTATTAGTAGAGACAGGGTTTTGCCATGTTGATCAGGAAGGTATTGAACTCCTGACCTCAAGTGATCCACCTGCCTCAGCCTCCCAAAGTGCTGGGATTACAGACGTGAGCCACCGTGCCCGGCCATATATTTTTTGAGATAGGGTTTCACCGTATTGTCCCAGCTGGAGTACAATGGCATGATCTCATTCACTGAAACCTCTACCTCCTGGGCTCCACCTATCCTCCTGCCTCAGCCTCCTGAGTAGCTGGGAATACAGATGCATGCCACCACACCCAGCTAACTTTTGTCTGTTTCATAGAGACAGGATTCACCATGTTGCCCAGGCTAGTCTCTAACTCCTGGGCTCATGTAATCTGCCCGCTTTGGCCTCCCAAATTCCTGGGATTATAGGCATGAGCTATCTCGCCCTGCTGAAATATATATGTATTTTAAAGTAGTCCAAAGGGTACTACCTTTGGATTCCTAGTATCCAGTACTTAATACATACATAGTAAAAGTAATATGTGTGTATTTAACCTAACAAACTTCTGATTTAAATTTTTTTTTTTTGGATAGGATAATTATCTTTGGCTCATTAGAGTCTTATTTGGCAGGAAGCCTAGAAACCATTCTGTCTCTTCAAAGAGTTTTGTATGTCTTATCTGTTATGATTTAAATTAGCTGTCTCCAATCTTTTTGGCACCAGGGACTGGTTTAATGGAAGACAGTTTTTCCATGGATGATGAGCAGAGGTGGGATGATTTCAGGATGAAACTGTCCTGCCTTAGATCATCAGACATTAGTTAGATTCTCATAAGGAGCATGTGGATCCCTCACAGGCGCAGGTCACAATAGGGTTTGTGCTTCTGTTAAAATCTAATGCCACTGCTGATCTGACAGCAGGCAGAGTTCAGGCTGTAATGCTTGCTTACCTCCTGCTGTGCAACCCAGTTCCTAACAGGCCACAGCAGGTACCAGTCTGCAGCTGGAGGTTGGGGACCCATGATTTAAATCATAGTTTAACTCTCAGTAGACAATCTGATTGCCAAATTTTTGTTGACATATATCTATAGCTTACATGTACAGATTATACCATATTCATTTCCAGTAAACAAAGAAACAATATTTAAAAAGAAATTCATGATGGATTTTAAAAATAGTGATTGATTTTCTATGACACAGAATATTGTATAAATTTTTAAAAATCATAGGAAGGATCCTTTGAGATTATTAAGTTGAAATTTTAGTAGTTTTTAAAGATAAAGAAATTAAAACCCTAGAGATGTTGAAAGACAAGGTTCAGCTTCAGTCTGTTAGCACTGGAGTTCCCGATCTGGAGATGATCCTTATACCTGCTGGTGGGCAACCTGGAATCTAAAGTCAGTAAGTGACCAGGCACGGTGACTCACGCCTGTAATCCCAGCACTTTGGGAGGCCGAGGTAGGTGGATCACTTGAGATCAGGAGTTCAAGACCAGCCTGGCCAACATAGTGAAACCCCGTCTATATGAAAAATATGAAGATTAGCCAAGCATGGTGGTGCATGCCTGCAGTCCCAGCTATTTGGGAGGCTGAGGCAGGAGAATCACTTGAACCCGGGAGATGGGGATTACAGCAAGCCACGATCACGCCTCTGCACTCCAACCTGGACAGCAGAGTGAGACTCTGTCTCAAAATAAATAAATAAATAAAGTCAGTGACCAGTCTTCCATGATCTCTTCCGTTTGTGTCAAGTTGGAAAACAGAGGTACTTACAAGGCAACTTCAAACAGCTATAAAAACAAAGACAGTGTCCTAGAGGAGAGTAGAGCAATAAGAAAGGAAAGACTCCTGTCCTACTCTAAAAATTTTTGACAAACTAGTAGAAAGGTCACACACACACCCCAAAAACACACAAAAAACTGAAGTTATATTCTTTGAGAAATGAAAGAGAAAAATGTTAAAAAATTACAATACAATATAGAAGTTACATTCATGATGCACAGCCTATATGATTAATAAATGTAAAAGTAGAAGAATGGATACGGTAATCACAGATACCTCCTACAGAAGAAATAGGTCATTTTAGGGAGGAGAAATGGTGTGAACAATATGAACAAAGACAAAAAAATGGGAGATATATTTTAGAACACAATAAGATCTGCTTAGCCAGAGCAGAAACGCCAGTTAGAGAAATAGTGTCAAAGTTTAGATACAGACAACAGTAAAGTAAGAAGGGTATACTGATGCCTAGGATGAGATGCCTCAATTTTGTCTGAGAGCCACTTTACTTACATATGTAAACAGGAGAATGTAAGAAAAGAATGTCTTTGATAGCATAATATTGCAACGAAGTATATAAATAGAATGAGGAGGCACTGTAATAATACAGGTGTGAATTGTTAAGGACCTGAGTTTAAAAAAATAGTTGCCAAAATAGAAAATAGTAAATCTGATGAAAGAATGAGAAGGATTTAGTGACTGATTATATATTAACAAAAGCGAGAGAAGACCAACACTACAGAAACTAGAAACCAGCAGAATTACATTTCTTTAACAAAGTATAGAAATTTCAAACTACGTCATACTTTATCTTCTCAGGGGAATGTATGAACTACCCTTCTAAGCTGCAGTTATTTTTAAGAAAAGCCAATGTACTTATCTGGTTCATCCAGTTTACCACAACCCTGCTTTTATGCAGTTCATTGTGAATTCACTATAGTGTCATGCTACAGTTAGTCTATAGAGCTTAACATTCTTAATCTCAAAATCTCAGTATGTCCAATTTCATTTGTACTTGTGCTTTCCCTGTATAACTGCTGCAGACATGGTTTTGATCAACAAAAAGGAAGTGGCTAATAAAGTTAAAAGGGTACTTGAAGAGCAAGAACATATTATTTGAGTATTCTTGAGTCAGAAGAGAAGTTTTATCAGACAAATTGCCAATTTTTTAAGTACAGGTGCTCCTTAACCTACAATGGAGTTAGGGCCTGATAACCCCAATGAAGGTTTAAAATATTGTAAGTCAAAAACATGTTAAAATACACCTATCCTCGCTTAGCCTAGCCTACCAAAAACTTGCCCAGAACACATAAATTAGTGTAGTTGAGTGTTTTGTAGATACAATTGAATGTGAAAACACAAAACACATTATCCAGGAAATGCTGACAACACAGTACACTATAGAATATTGATTAATTACCCTCATTATCGCATAGCTCACTGGGAGCTGGGACTTATTAATACCTCCATGCTCAACATCAGAAGAGAGTGTTGTACCATATATTACTAGCCTGGGAAAGTATCAGATATCAGAATTCCAAGTATGGTTTCTACTGAATGCATATCACTTTTGCAGCATTGTAAAGTTGAAAAATCCTAAATTGAACCTTTGTAAGTCAGGGACTATGTGTATATTTTTAAAGGCATTTTAAGATTAGCAGGAGGTAAAATTAAAACTGCAAAGCAACGTAAAAAAAAATGCAGAAAAAACAAGATGGCAAATGTAAAACATTTACGATAGAATATTATGTAAAACATTTATGTTTTACATAATGTAAAACAATTATAAAAATGGCATTAGCATATAATTATAAACTAACATAAATGGTTAATTTTTAAATTAAATAATATTTAGTTAAGTACTAAATGGTTCACTTAGTTCATAAGATAAACGCAACTCCATGCTTTCTACACGAGCTAAACTTACAAACTTATATAAAATCCAACTCATGTTTCTGTGTGAGGCATACTTAAAAGAATTTGGGTTAAAAGTTAAAAACAGGCAATGAAATTTTAATAAAACTCATAAAAAGATACTATGAATAACATGATAAAAAAGCAAAATTGACAGCAGAAATCAGTAAATGAGGAAGGAGTCACTTAATATTGATAAAAAACATAATATAAAGGAAGATATAGTTATAAACTTGGTATATTAATACAGTATTGTATGTTACAAATTAAAGACATAAGAGGTTGATCTAAATAAGTAAGTTGGGATATTTTGATACTCCGTTTTCAGTCACTGAGAAACAATATAGACAAAAAATAAAGATAAACATTATCTGAATTATATAGTGATTGATTTAATAGAAAAATCAAATTTTATGTTTAATAAACAAATTACATCTTTTTGTTAAATGCTTGGAAAAGTATATGACGCCAGTATGAGATAGAATAATGAAACAGAATTGAATGCCCAGAAATGGTATATAATATACAAAGGAAACTAGCATATCGTGAAGATAACATTTCTAATCAGTGAGGGAGAAACAACTTAAAGTAAAAATGGTGCTGAGATAACTGCCCGCCTTTGGGGGGTGTTAGGAGGATTAACTTAGATCTTCACCACAACACACCAAAGTAATTTCCAGATAGATTAAAGTCTTAAATGTTAAAAAAAAACAAAAACGAAAAAGGGAAATAGAAAAGAACTAGGGATTAACATAGGAGAATATTTATATATTCATTCTAGTGCAATAAAACAAAAGAAAAATGGATGATTTGAATACATATAACGTTAAAAAAATGCATGAACGGCGAAAAATGGAAACTAAAACATATGTATATAATATTTATGTCAGGCAAGGGGCTGATTATATGAAGGGTTTTGTAAAGTATTTCAACAAGAAAAAGATGAATGTACCAGATTCTAAAAGGCAATAAAGATTTCCTATTTCTAAATGTATCTAAAATAAAAATTAAAGAGGGTAAGGATTCTTAAACCACCTAAAGTAATGAGAAGACAGAAATTACTGCAGATCAACCTATCACATTCTTGATGATGTATTTTAAAAATTAAGACTGCTTGAAAAGTTTATTCTTTTAAAATCTGAAATACTTCCTCTTAAATTTTGTTCATGTTCTGAATTATCAATTTCTAAACTCATAGAGTTCAAAATTAACGATTTATATAAAAACATTTCAGATAAAACAAGTGCTTAAAGTGAGTTGAAGAAGGGATTTCTTTTGCTAGACAGATTGAGTAACCATATTTTTCTCTGTCCTTATTAAAGTACAGCTAAAACCTTGCACATTATAAGTATATAAAACAAGCATAAAAAGACTGAAAGGTGGAAAGAAGGCAATAGACTTGCTAGAGATGGTGGGACCCAAGGAAAGTCATAGCTGTGAGTTCCCTGGGGTTTCTTTTTACCTCATTTATCCCACACTGAGTAGTGGAGAAGCCAACAACCCAGAAACAACATTGGACACAAACTAAAAACCTGCTCTCTCAAGCAGAAGGACGGAGAAATGGACAGCCTAGTAAGACAGAAAACTTTCAGACGATAACCATTCTACTCTATCCAGACACCACCAAGAGAACTATGGCCTACCCCACCAGCAAAGGCTAAATGGAGAACCTAGACTTCCACCCTTTTGAGGTTGTCCAGTCCTTCTGAGGTGGTGTCAGAGAAGACTGAGTGTCAAGCTGAGGCTTTCATCTCCACAAGGCAGTGTAGAAAGTATCCCCTCCCTATGTGAGGACTGCCAGTGAAGACCATGTGGGAGCCTGGACTTATACTCCTACCAGGCAGTAACAAGAACCCAACAACCTCCCTGTTGGAGTGGGGTCAGAGGCAGTCTGGTGAAGGGTCAGGACTTTCACCACCAATCAGCTAAAATGAGACTACTCCCCACAGTACCAGTATAGGACTCTGGGAGAACCTGACCTCTCACCCTTATCCATTAGTAACAAGGAACCCTCCATAGCCCAGGCTAGGAAGTGGAACACAGTATTTCCCCCTACATTCACTTAGTCGCATATAACTACCTGAATGGGTTAAGCTGAGAAATGTAGGATCCAGCTGGGCAATTGTAGGTCCAACCACAACTCTATTTTGGTGTATGACCAGGAGTCTCTACCACAGATATGTTAATAGGACTTAATTTATCTGGTAAGATTAATCTATAACTGTTGTAAAATAATTTATTGGTTCTTTACAATTGATTTTAATATTTCTGTACTCTGAAAAAGCTCTTTCTTATGGTTGTCCCAAATGATGTGTTTGCCATTTTAAAAGCCTCTTTCAAATATCTATTTCTTCTTCAGCACAATTTTTTTGTCTTTGAATATATTTTTGTGTTCTATTGGTGTTTATTAAAATAACTCAGGGCTGGGTGCAGTGGCTCATGCCTGTATTCCTAGCACTTAAGGAGACTGAGGTGGCAGGATCACTTAAGCCCAGGAGATCGAGACTGTAGTGAGCCATGATTGCACCATTGTTCTCGCATCTGGGCAACAGAGCAAGCCCGTCTCAAACAAACAAACAAGTAACTCACTCGCAGGCTGGGCGCGGTGGCTCAAGCCTGTAATCCCAGCACTTTGGGAGGCCGAGACGGGCGGATCACAAGGTCAGGAGATTGAGACCATCCTGGCTAATACGGTGAAACCCCGTCTCTACTAAAAATACAAAAAACTAGCCGGGCGAGGTGGCGGGCGCCTGTAGTCCCAGCTGCTCGGGAGGCTGAGGCAGGAGAATGGCGTAAACCAGGGAGGCGGAGCTTGCAGTGAGCTAAGATCGGTCACTGCACTCCAGCCTGGGCGACAGAGCGAGACTCCGTCTCAACAACAAAAAAAAAAACTCATTCGCTCACTCACTCACGCACTCACTCAGGTCACTTTTACCCAACACTATCTACTGACATATAACTATGAAAATTACTGAAACTGATTGCTGCCCCAAATTTAGGTTATCTATCCCAAATTATAACCTTTCACTCTACTTTCTCTCGTGTCCCTCCTTCTCAGTAAAAAGAAATTTAAAACCTAGGTCTATTCTGATAGTTTTCCTTCTCTTTATCAGAATTGTAGAGAGCTTAGCTATTTTAGCTAGATCAGGGTGATATTTTTTTAAAAGTGACAAGTTATTTTATATATGGTAAAGAAATTAGGCAGCATTCATTTTCTGAAAAAATATTTTTGTCTTTGGAAGAGGTTAAATTACTTAAGATACAGTAAAACAGAAAGTATGTTAAAGAAGTAACAAAATAGTTGCTTTCCTTTTGGCCCCTGATTTTGGCTGTCAACTTATTAAGATTAACTAAATTCTGTAACTCAGTACCAAAATAAGTTTATTTTTATGTGTAATATAATCTGTAATCATATTTTTAACTTAATCGTTTTTACTCCTAATGTACACTTCCTTTGGACAATTAGATCTTTAAGGATAATGTAGTTTTATTTACAGGGTTGCATTTTTGTATGTGTGCTTTAAGTTTTTTTTTTTTCTTTTTGCAAACAAGCCCCAAAGCAAATTCTTTATTTCTAGGCAGTGGCCATATTCTATTTTCTTAACCTATACATTTAATTCTAGATGAAAAAACAATTGTTGAAGCCTGTGATCCTGGTTAACATTTACATGTTGTTTTCACATTTGTTAGCTATAATTCAGAAAAATCTTTTGAATTTATACCATTGAATTCTACTTTTTTAGCATCCTTTTATCAAGAATGCAAAACCTGTATCAATATTAAGAGACCTGATCACAGAAGCTATGGAGATCAAAGCTAAAAGACATGAGGAACAGCAACGAGAATTGGAAGAGGAAGAAGAAAATTCGGTTTGTAATTATCTTCAAAAAGTTGATTTTTTTCTGCTGAGTTACTTTTCTATAATTCTGTTTCTTTAAATAAAAGCACTTACTGTTTTATTATACAAGTAAGATATGTTTTTTCTTTGAATCTCAAAATATATTTGGTTTGCATTATACATTTGCTATCTTTTTCTGATGTCTTAAGAATTAGTGATTACTGGAATGTAATGTTGATAGGATGAACTTGCACAGTACCTAGTATCTAGTTGATACTAACTCTGGGTTTGTTAAATAAATATTGTCTTGAATTTGGACAATTTTGTGTCATATCTTCTGGAATTTTCTTTTAACTGGTCGCCAGCTATGCTGTAGATAAAGCATACATAGCAGAATAGGAGTTGCAGGTGGGACATAAAAGGGCCTGGCATATTAAACTAGCCATTAGTTCCTTTTAGTTTATGCTGATGTTACTACATTTAAATAACGAAATAAAATAATTGTACTTATTTACCACATTTTGTAGTGTCTAATACTTTTTTTTTTGAAACAGTGTCTCACTGTGTTACCTGGGCTGGAGTACAGTGGCGCAATCTTGACTCACTGCAACCTCCACCTCCCGGGTTCAAGTGATTCTCCTGCCTCAGCCTCATGAGTATCTGGGACTACAGGCGCACACTACCATGCCTGGCTAATTTTTGTATTTTTAATAGAGATGGGGTTTCACCCTTTTGGCCAGGCTGTTCTCAAACTCCTGACCTCAAGTAATCTACCCACTTGGACTTCCCAAAGTGCTGGGATTACAGGTGTGAGCCAACTGCACCTGGCTTTTAGTGTCTGATGCTTCTATCCCTTACTAATTATTTTTTGCCTCTGTGTTTCAAGTTAAATATTTTTTTTTCTGGGTAAAGATATAGAGGAGAATAACCCTTGGTATTCAAATAGTCATAAAATCTGAAAACACATGTATTATTTTATTTTTTACTGATTGAAAATGTATTTTATAACAGTATGTTCTCCCATAAAAGTTCATTTAAAAAAATCTCACAGTTTCTGTATACAAATAGAATTATTTTGCTAAATTAAATTCAGTTTTAATTTCAGAGACTGGTTATCCAGTTGGGAATTCTTTTGAAATTCTTTTACTCTTTTTACCAATTATTAAACCTTTTATCACATGGTAGCCCAGGACAAGGAGAAATGTGCATCTTCATAGAGCTGATTTATAATCGTGTTCTTTAGATATGCAGCTACATGAGTTATTTATTTGGCCATTGTCATGGAATACCTAGTGAGGAGATACTTGAAGCCTGTATTCTAGACTTAAAAGCTTTTACCAATGAATTCACTACTTAGAATTTTAAATAGTGTCTTCAAAAGGTATTTTTTTCAGGTTTGTCATTGTGCATTAATTCTACAAAGGTAAGTAGGTGATATGGGAGATGTAAATACCCTTGGTTCTTGCTCTCAGGGTTTCCTGTTTCCTACGTGGATTCCTGTGTGATAATAGATACATTTAGTTTCAGATTTCTCTCCAGTTAATGTTTTTAAATCTTAAATTTTTGTAGTTGTTTCTTGTGGGTTCAAAGGCACTTTATCATATATTATCAGTTTTTACTACTTTTTAATACTTTGTTACAGTCATTTTGGTTTCTTTCTGCCCCTTTGGTGATCTCTTTCTTCACCATTTCTCTTTCCTTCGCTGAGCTTAAGTCACACTAGTCTTTCAGATTTTTATTATTTTTTTTAACATGCTTAAGATCTTTCCTTACTCAGGGCCTTTGCATGTGCTATACTCTGTGCTTGAAACACTCTTTTTCCTTAGAACTCTTGGAGTGACTAGATTCTTTTCTTTTGAGTCTCAGCTTTAAATATCTTGTACCCACAAAACATAGCACCTTAAAACAACACACGTTTATTATCATGGTATTTGTAGATTGCTGTTTCAAGAGGGTCTTAGTTAGGTGATTCATTCTCAGGGTTTCTTATGAGATTGCAGTCTAAGTGTTCGTCAGAGCTGCAGTCATCTGAAGGCTTGACAAGGGCTGGAGGATTCACTTCCAGGATGACTCATTCAGGGTCTCTCAGAGTGAGTGGTCCGAGAGAGAGAACAAAGAGGACTTCGGTCTTTTATGTTGTAGTCTCAGGAGTTAAATACTGTCACTTCTGCCACATTCTTTTTATTTTATTTTATTTTATTTTTATTTATTTTTTTGAGACGGAGTCTTGCTCTGTTGCCCAGGCTGGATTGCAGTGGCATGAGCTTGGCTCACTGCAACCTCCACCTCCCAGGTTCAAGCAGTTCTCCTGCCTCAGCTTCCTGAGTAGCTGGGACTATAGATTCATGCCACTACACCCGGCTAATTTTTGTATTTTTAGTAGAGACCAGGTTTCATCATATTGGTCAGGCTGGTCTTGAACTCCTGACTTTGGGTGATGCACCCACCTCAGCCTTCCAAAGTGCTGGGATTACAGGCATGAGCCCCTGCGCCCAGCCCATTCTAGTTTTTAAAAGCAAGTGAGTGGTGGAGCAGGGAGTTCCAAGAATCGATTATCTCCACAGAAGCAACTGTTAATTAAGCTGGCAAAAACTGACAAATCAACTTTTGCATAACTCTGTAATCTGATAGAAAACTTACAGCATCTGGAAGACTGCCAGATTTTGATAAGAAAGCATTATGACATTTTTGCTTATATACCTAGTATCCTTTATTTTCTAGCTCAGCAGCAGCTATGGGGCCAGCAACCCATATTCCTGGTGTAGCTCACTGGTGCCAGGAGGGGGACAATGAGAACCTTGTTCTGAAAAAAAAAACTGTAGTTTTCATTTTGACCTGTCTGGTGGTTCCCTGAGGGACTGGTGCAGATACCTTTGTTCAGCTCCCCATGAGCTAGAGCAGCTTCCTGGTTGGTATCTATCAACCATCTAAATCTGCTAGAGCTAGTAAACAAATTTGGCAAAGTTTCAGGGTACAGCATCAACCACAAAAACTCGGTTGTATTTCTAGGCACCAGCAATGAAAAATGTAGAAAGGAATTTAAGTAAACAATGCCATTTATAATAGCATCCAAAAGAATGAAATACCTAAGGAATAAATTTAACCAAGGAGGTGAAAAACTTGAACAGTGAAAAGTACAAAACATTGCTAAAATAAAAGACCTAAATCAATAGAAAGATATCTTGTGTTCAGAGATTAGAAGACATCATATTGTGAAGATGGCAGTACTTCTCAAAGCAGTTCACAGATTTTAAAGATCCATTTCCAAATTCCAGGTTATTTTTTGCAGAAGGGGAAAAGTCAGTGCTCAAATTCATATGGAATAAAAAGGGGCCCCAAATAGCCAAAACATATCGAAAAAGAAGAACCACATTAGAAGACTCACACTTCCTGTTTTCAAAACTTAATATTAAGTTGTAGTGATCAAATCAGTGTAGTACTAGCTTAAGGATAGGTATGTAGACCAAGGGAATAGAAAGTCTGGAAATAAACCCATAAATCTATGGCCAACTGATTTTTAACAGAGTTGCTAAGACCATTTAATGGGAAAAGAACAGTCTCTTCAACAAATGGTACTGGGACAGCTGGATAGCCACATGTAAAAGAATGAAGTTAGACCCCTGTGTCTTATCAAATACAGCAGCCTTTTAGTATAAGATCTGATTGGCTGGATCAGCAACCTAAATGTAAGAGCTAAAACTTTAAAACTCTTAGAAGAAAACATAGGGTTAGTCTTCATGACTTTGGATTTGTCAGTGAATTCTTAGAGAATGATCCTAAAGCAGAAGTAACAAAAGAAAAAAGATAAACTGAACTTCATCAAAATTAAACATTTTTGTGCATAAAAGAATAAATTATCAAGAAGTGAAAAGACAGCCTGTAGGATGAAAGAAAATATTTACAAATTATGCTTCTGATAAGGGTCTAGTATCCAAAATGTATAGAAGCTGGGTGCAGTGGCTCATGCCTGTAATACCAGCACTTTGGGAGGCTGAGATGGGTCGATTGCCCAAGGAATTCAAGACTAGCTGGGCAACATAATGCGACCCTATCTGTTTTTAAAAACAAACAAACAAACAAAAAAAACAAGCAAACTGTATAGAGAACTCTTACAACTTACAGTTGAATTATAGGCAAATTGGTGGTTACCAGAGACCAGGACAGGACCCAGTTGTGGTGGGCAGGGGGTGGGAAGGAGGGAAGGATGGAGGGCGACTCCTTAATATGTACAGTATTTTCTTTTGAGGTGATGAAAATGTTGTGATACTAGATAGAGGAGATGGTTGCACATTGTGAATGTACTAAGTGCCACTGATTTGTATACTTTAAAATGGTTAATTTTTTGTGTATGAAGTTCACCTCAATTGAAAAAAAAAGAAGTCACTAGGTCTGGCCTGCAATCAAGGCAGTAGGAATGAGGCTCCACCTTTTGAGGGGAGAATTGCCAAAGAATTTATGGTTATGTTTTAAAATTAGCTCAGACTATCCTCTGGCCGCACATTATTTACATTCCCTGCCCATGCAAAATACACGCACTATCCCATCTACCCTAAGTATTATTTCTTTACAATATCGGCTCAAAATCTAGAATGTCATCTTCTAAATTACATTGAGATAGAGATAATGTTCCTTAGGTCCAGTTCCTCTCAATCTGAAGACCTATAAACAAAAGAGGTAAGTTTCTTAACCCACCCCCACCACCCTGAGTAGCTGACATACAATGGTGGGTCAGGCATAAAATTATATCACTGTGGGTAGTTCTGTTTAAAAAAACGGAAGACAGGAAGTGCACACGAGTACATAGAAAATTTCCATAGCGGTTTTGGAATCCAGCCAAGCAAATGTTAGAAGTTTCTTCATTAAAACTAAGTTCTATTCCTACCTCAGCATAGTTTTTCATGGCTCCTTTCTGTGTTCTCTGTTTTTTGCTCTGCTCACTGAGTTCTTCCTTTTTCATGGAAGGTAGCCTGTGTGTTGAGCTAGATAGTTTTCTTAGCCTGCTTCCTGTGGTTAGAAATTTTGGAGTCCAAAGCCCTCTTTCCATTTCATGCATTTCTGTGCTCTGCAGTCAATGCTGGTAGTGTTTCTGCCAAAAACACTTTGTGGGTCTCCTATAAATGAGATTTATAGGAGCTTACCCCGTTAGAATAATCTACACTCATAAATTTTGTTGAGATAATTGTTTCCCTAATTTTGGCCTCTTGATGAGTTTGTGCAGGGACAATGCCTTTAAGCTTCTTAGAAACCCTGTTATTTGAGGAACTGCATGGATCTCTCAGAAATCTTAAAGGATTTTACAGTCACCTTTTCAGCTTGATATTTTTACCATAATTTCCTTACTATTGCCTGGATTTGAGGTTTGCTTGGAAGCTGTCTCGTAACTGTAGCATGGTTTGCTGTCTGTAGAGGCTGGAGATTTACAAAATTGACAAGTCTTTGGTCCCTCTTTTGTTTAATTGTCGTTTCTTAAGCTTATCTCTCTCCTTTTGTGTTTGATTATAGCAACAGGAAGAAACCAGGCAACATCTTAAATGCTTTGCTAGACCACCCAGTTCATTAGGTACATTTTTTGCTTTTCCTGTTACTTTTCTGGTTCCTATAGTCAACAGTTGATATGGTTTGGCTGTGGCTACACCCAAATTTCACCTTTAATTATAGTTCCCATAATCCCCATGTGTCGTGGTAGAGACCTGGTGGGAGGTAATTGAATCATGGGGGCAGTTACTCACATGCTGTTCTCATGATAATGAGTGAATTCTCATGAGGTCTCATGGTTTTATAAGGGGCTTTTCCAAAACTCTTTGCTTGGCACTTCTCTCTCCTGCTGCCCTTTGAAGAGCTGACATCTGCCATGATTGTAAGTTTCCTGAAGCCTCCTCAGCGATGTGGAACTGTGAGTCAATTAAGCCTCCTTTCTTTATAAATTACCCAGTCTCAGGTATTTATAGCAGCGTGAGAATGGACTAATACAGTAAATTGGTATGGTAGTGGGGTGCTGCTGTAAAGGACTTGCCTTGTCTCAGATGAGACTTTGGACTTGTACTTTTGAGTTAATGCTGGAATGAGCTAAGACTTTAGGGGACTGTTGGAAAGGCATGATTGTGTTTTGGAATGTGAGGACATGAGATTTGGGAGGGGGCAGGGGCAGAATGGTATGGTTTGGCTGTGTTGCTACCCACATCTCTTGAATTGTAGTTCCCATATTCCTCATGTATCATGGGAGGGACCTGGTGGGAGGTAACTGAATCAGGGAATAACCACCCGGTTCTTGTGATAATGAATGAGTTCTCAGGAGATCTGATGGTTTTATAAGGGGCTTTCCCTGCTTTGCTCAGCAGTTCTCTCTCCTGCTGCCCTGTGAAGAGGTGCTTTCTGCCATGGTTTTAAGTTTCCAGAGGCCTCCCCAGCCATGTGGAACTATGAATCAATTAAACCTCTTTTCTTTATAAATTACCCAGGTATTCCTTCATAGCAGTGTGAGAATGAACTAATACAACAATGTTTCTAAATTTTCTGCCACCACTTAAGAATCTCTTTTTCTCCAGCTTTCTAATATTTCCCTTACCTTCCTGAAACTTTCTTAAAGGCTATCAGGCTTCTAACAGTTTTTTCATGACTCTTCAGGCTCTTACTAAAACTGTCTTCAAAGTGCTTCTAGCTTCTGCCCACTGCTTAGTTTCAAATCCAATGACACCAAGTCGTTTTAGGTATATGTTACTAAGTCCTATCCATATTCAGGGTGAGGGGAATTAGTTCTTGCTTTTTGAGGGAGAACTGAAAATATTGTGAGCACTTAAAAATTATGTCAGGTTTTTATGATTTTTTTTTTCCTGAATAAACATTTATTCTCTGGGGCAAAGCTTAGTGTTTCTGGGTAAAACTCTTACGGTCTTTTTACTGAAATTATAAGAAAAAAGTAAAAAGTTTGGAGAGTCACACATTGAGCAATATTCACATGCTTTGCTTCAGATTATTTTTTCAGGCAGTACGTTCCATTTTGAGGTCATTTTATTAGATGTTGCCCTGCATGGAAAACATACATACGTACACACATACATTCTCACAAGCACTTAAAAGAACGAGATAGGCAGAATGAATCTGAAGTCTTTCTACAGTAAATGTATATCCTGCATTGCCATTTAGTTTTAGCAACTTTTAAAATTAGTAGATATAATTTCTCAGGAAAGTTTATCCACATTGAAGGCTCAGAATCTTACATAGTTTATATCATTTATTCCTTTGGGATTCTTTTGTGAGTTGGCTTAAATTGGATTACATATACCGTTTTAAATAAAACAGCTAATTTATCATAGACTACACATCTCTTGATGTTCAGTAAGCCAATTTATTTCATTGAAGTGATACTCTTTTTTCGTAAAAATAAAATATTTTTTATAAAATTTACATTCATTTTTGACTAAATGAACACAAAGTTTAAGTTGTGTATATAAAAAGCAGGCATACAGAATTTGTTCAGTTAATACTTGTTTATCTCTAGTATTCAAAATGTAAGCATGCAATTTGGTAATTTGGTATTTACACAACAAGCACTATTCATTCTTATGTATTTCTTGAACTTAGTTGATGATTTTTAAAATACTAATTTGTAAGTTTGCTGGTATGGCTTATTGAAATATTATACAGGTACTTGAATGAGTTTTTAAATATTTATACAGTAAAAGAGTACTTGTTTTTAAGTAAAACAGCAAAGCAAATGTTCTACATGTGGTACATTGGATGATGATTTTCAAAGCAGAATGATGTTAATTGAATTTATAAGATAAGGCATAGAACACAGCATTGACATGCTATTTTTAAAGTACTTTAAAAGATTGATAAGGAGTTTAGAAGAATTACTTTGTCACTGGAGCTCAGACATTTCTTAGGGATTACAGTGTTAAGTAAAATACAAGGAATTAAATGGGTGTAGAAGAATTTTAAGTGAAATGTTGAGCAAAAAATGGGATACTTTTTGATGTTAAGCTTGAATGAAATCTTTTCACTTTTATGCATTTATCAGGTCGTTTACTTTTATCTAAAGAAAGGTGTTATTTGACTTCATATTAACTTATTAATGACTCAAAGACAAGAAGTCAAATTCGTCTTAGACTGTGTCTTAGAGCTTCTATCCTTGGAAAAGAAATGAGGACTTTCTGGTGACCTCTTATGGTCTGAACTCAGAGCTGTTCAGGTTGTGGTCCTTAATCTCTGAATAATGGCATATTCCCTTTAAACGTGCTTCACTAAAGCAGTTGATTCTCAACATGGGTATGGGGAGAAATCCCAGGGTGCTTTGAATAACCCATTCCCCTCAGGTGGTGATACAGTTTCAGGTGAGCATTTCTTAGACAGAAACTCCCCCTCCCCTTCCCCTCTTTCTCCTTACCCCTATTCGATAGGGAGCTTCAAAAGTCTGCCTTCTTTTTTTTTTTTTGAGATAGAGTCTCATTCTGTTGCCCAGGCTGGAGTGCAGTGGTGTGATCTCGGCTCACTGCAACCTCTGCCTCCTGAGTTCAAGCGATTCTTCTGCCTCAGCCTCCCAGGTAGCTAGGGTTACAGGCACGTGCCACCATGCCCAACTAATTTTTGTATTTTTAGTAGAGACAAGGTTTTGCCATGTTGGCCAGGCTGGTCTTGAACTCCTGACCTCAAGTGATCCACCTGTCTTGGCCTCCCAAAGTGCTGGGATTACAGGCCTGAGCTGTTTCTGGCCCAAAATCTACCTTTTGAGAACCTTTTGAATTAGGTAAAGAACAGAACAGCAATGGAATTAGCCTAAATCAGTCCAGAAGCCTGTAATGTACTTAGTTGGTAAAAGGGAGGTTGCATTATCTAAGAATAGATCAGACTATCTGAATGTGAATTCTAGTTCTGTTCCCAAATAACTTTATGTCTTTGGGCAGGTTAGTTAACCTCTCTGATTCAGTTTTACCATCTGCAAATAGAGTTGTTATGAGGATATAATTATATATATATATGCACTTAGAACAATGTTTTGCACATAGTATGCTCAATAAAGTTTAGCTTTTGTTTTTATTAATGCCACTACTTACACCATCACTACTGCTATTGTAACATTTTGGCCAGGTTTTGTTGTTGTTGTTGTTATTGTTCTGTTTGTTTAGTTTTCAGGGTTTTTTTGGTGGCTGCCCCTACTGGTTTTGCCCTTCCTTGTGGCCACCAAAATAATATTACTGATCTGGTGTGAACCGATACAGATTCAATTTTTAAAAAAACATTTTAAAACAAATTTTAACTGGCAAATATGTTTGGAAGAGTTAGTAGATATTTTTATAAACCTAGTTTTAAAATTAAAAATAAATATATTTGGGCCAGGCACAGTGAGTCGCGCCCGTAATCCCAGCAGTTTGAAAGGCCAAGACAGGCTGATTGCCTGAGCCTAGGAGTTGAAGACCAGCCTGGGCAACATGGTGAAACCCTGTCTCTACAAAAAAAAATTTTTTTTTTAAACCCACAAAATTAGCCAGGCTTAGTGATGCATGCCTGTAGTCCCAGCTGTTTGGGAGCCTGAGGTGGGAGGATGGTTTGAGCTTGGGCAGTTGAGGCTGCAGTAAGCCATGATCATGCCACTGGACTCCAGCCTGGGTGACAAAGTGAGACTCTCTTTCTCTCTCTGTCTCTCTAAAAAGAAAAAACATATATATATTTATATATTATATATTTATATTTTTACAATATATATTTTTATATTTTTTATTTTTATTAATATATAATATATATTTGTTCTTTACTGGTTTTCCTCAAATATATGTGTATATATGTATATTTGTATACATACATTTGAAAGTATGTACAAATATACATACAAACACACATATATATTTTTTTTGGGGGGGGGGGAGAAACCAGTAAAGAACATTTACTTATTCCTTCACATGGTAAAAAGTAAATTTTATTTAATAAGAAATAGTTCAGATAAAATTATTGATGACAAATTGAAACCTTGTAAAAGGATTACTTGTTATTTCTAATTTTTCCTGTGTAATCACAATTAAAACAAATTCTTATATAGTTATAACTGTGTAAATACTGTTCACTTATCTCATATTATGATTACATGTTATTTCTTTTTGTGATTTTTCTGAACCAATAATTGTCTCGGTTTTTGTTACTGTTGTGGTTTTTATAGTTTTCTAATCACTAAGTTTGTTCCCCAATGCTATATTCCCAGACTCTCTGCTGGAGCTCTGAACTCCTCTGTGTATGTTCAAACACAATTTATTAATACTGTACTTTTTTTTTTTATTGATTCATCCCTTCTCTAGTCTTCTGTCCTCTACTAATCTGAACTAATTGCTCTTTAGGAGTGTTGAGCAGCTGTCATCCTAAGACTTCCTTTCAACATCAACCTGTGGAATGTCCTCTTTTTTTCTTCTGTAATCTCTTTATTCCTAGATGTTGTCTTCTGTCTTTCTTGTTTTACTTCCTTGTTTTTATGTATCATATCTCCCAGTAGCTTCCTGATATCAGTAGTTTTTTTCAGTCCTTGCATATCTGACCATGTCTTTATTGTACATTTACCCTTAATTGATTGATTGATTGATTGGGTGGGTGTAAAATTTTGGATTGAAAATAACTTTCTTTTATAATTTTGAAAACCTTGCTCTTTTTCCTTGCTCAGCAATAGTGCTGATGAGAAGATAGATGCCATTCTGATACCCGATTCTTTGAATGTTTGACTGTGGGAGCTTTTTGGATCCTTACATTGTCCCTGTTACTTAAAACTTTCCTAATAATGTGCCTTGGTGTACATCTTTTCCCCATTCATCGTATGGAATGTCTTTGACTTTTTAAATCTGGAAGCACCCTTCAGTTCTGTGTGATTTCATGTTTGCTGTTTCTGGATAATTTTCACTGTCTCTCCTCTTTTCTCTCTCTGGATCTCCTTTTATTTGGTTGTTGAACCTCTTAGGTTAGTCTTTCAGTTATCTTTTCTGTTTCCTTTTCCCTCTTTTTCTCTTTTTGTTCTTCTCAGATGGCCTCAAGTTTATCTTCCAAACTTGCTATTTTTTCATATTAGATATTTAATGTCTAAGGTAGCTTTCTTTTCTACGTTATTGTTTCCTTATTGTTATTTTGAGTTTTCTTTTGTTCCCTGCCTTGTCTGTGTTTCTTTTGTGTTTGTTTTGATCTCTGACATTTCATTTTACGGGCTTTCTTCAAATGTATTGGAATTATATTTGAGAGAAGCACTAAAATTACCTCTGGCAGCTCTGTGTATAAGAATGGAACTTGTTGACCAGCAAATCTTGCTGTAAAAGATGGTAGGGTTCACTACTCTGAATTCACATGCTTCTTGTGACTTTTCTCTTTGCAAGCTTAAGTTTTATTTTTGGTCTGCTGAGTTAGCTACTTACCTATTTATCTGTTTTCTAACTTCCAAACATTTTTTCTAGCTTCCACATTTTTGACATCTCCTATATGCTGTTGTCTATTCCCTTCTGCTGTTTGTCTTTTTGGGTTTATCCTTTTCTGTGACTTTGTTGTAGTTTTGATAGGGTTTTGCGAGGGATGGGCATAAACCCATGTGTTCTAATCTCCGTTTTGATGGGAGCTCCTGCCCTTCATAATTTCTTGGAGTGTTCTAAAATTGTAATTTTTATTTTATTTTTAAAATCTATCTATCTATCTATCTATCTATCTATCTATCTATCTATCTATCTATCTATCTATCTATGAATGACAGTCTCACTCTGTTGCTCAGGCTGGAGTGCAGTGGTGCAGTCTCAGCTCACTGCAACCTCCACTTCCTGGGTTCAAGCAATTCTCCTGCCTCAGTCTCCTGAGTAGCTGGGATTATAGGTGCCTGCCACCATGCCTGCGTAGTTTTTGTACTCTTAGTAGAGACGGGATTTCACCATGTTGGCCAGACAGGTCTCGAACTCCTGACCTCAAGTGATCTGCCTGTCTCAGCCTCCCAAAGTGCTGGGATTACAGGTGTGAGCCACCATGCCTGGCCTAAAATTGTAATTTTTGATATTGAGTTCGTAATATGATCTCTTTATAAATCTATAAAACCCTTAATATATTTCAGTGATTAACAGACTCCTTGAGTGCCCATAAATTAGAACCATTCAAGGAAAAAATCATAGTTTGTTCAATTCTGATTTGTTTTAGAGAAGTTGTCAAACAAAGTGACAAGCAGGGAAGGGAAAACTTCTGTAAGGTAGCATTACAAGGAATCACGACAATTAAAGCAAATCATACCCAAATTTATAGTTGATTAGAACAGAAGTAAATGGTCCAGGCACGATGGCTCATGCCTGTAGTCCTAGCGCTTTCAGAGGCCAAGGCAGGTGGATAGCTTAAGCTCAGGAGTTCAAGACCAGCCTAAGCAACATGGCGAAACCCCATCTCTACAAAAAATACAAAAATTAGCCAGGCATGGTGGTGCTCACCTGTAGTCCCAGCTACTCAGGAGGATGAGGTGGAAGGATTGCTTGAGCCCAGGAGGCAGAGGTTGCATTGAGTCGAGATTGCGCCACTGCAGAGCTAGACCCTGTCTCAACAGCACAACAAAAAGAATAGACATAAATGATACTTTTCTTTTTCTCAACCACTGGGTCTTTTACAATAGTTTTGTCGAGGTAGTGGAACAAAAGTACAATCTTGGGCCCCTCCTTATCTAATTGATACTGTGCTTGACCTAACATCTGTATCTGTTAAGTCAAGGTTGTTGCTTTGCAACCTCTTGTTATTTGTGTTAACAACTTAGCTTGGTTACCTTTGGCCCATAAAACTTTCTGGTTCTTTTCTTTTTTTCTTTAGCTTTAGTTTGAGGGATTCATTTGGCCATTACCTACTTAGTTGTGGTACTGGGGAGTTGACTTTCTTTTAGGATATGACAGAAAGTTTTAGATGGATATTTTGGTGTCCCAGTTGTTTTCAGTGAAATTTTTCTGCATTCTGTTTTATCCTTTTTGATTATTTCATGGATGAAAGGTCTTTTCAGCATGGTGAGAGATCTGTATTGCCAGCTTTTGCTTCTGGTTTATTTTCAGCCCAGAGGACCTGTATTCTCTGGCAGCTTTTACTGTAGCTGTTTCCAGTCCAGACTCTGGATTGGTCCTTAAGCAGTGACGGAGCAAATATAACACAGAGCAAGTTTAGCATTGGACCACTGACAAATTTCATAAAGCTAACTTTTTAGATAATATAGATAAAATTTTTTCTCTGATTTCAAAATTTCAGAACTGAGATTCACTGCTACATTAAGGGAGAGATTTATATTTCACATCAAGTGTTGACACTTTGGTCTATTGTGTGTGGATCCTGTATTCTTAACATAATTTTCAGAGAATTTATGGGTTATAACAATATAAACAAAAAATTTCCAAATTTAATTTACTTCTATCTAGTTTGGCTTATTGCAGTTGGGGGAATATTAGGGGCCTAAAATTCAATTGCCATTTTCATCAATTTATAGTGTGGCTTTTAAAAAGGAAATGGTATATGATAACCATTACAAGATATGTTGGTTTTTAAAATTTTAGTGTGTACACCTGTGCCCTGGGTAGCTATTATAAACAAACCTTTTGAAATATTTTTTATTCAAGAAAAGTATGGAGCATGATTGGAAATAGTGCCTTATGAATTTGATTTTTTATACCTGTTATAGGAAGAGCTTGTCTGATGAGAATGTATCTTGACAAATTGACATGTTTTGATAGGTGCTGAGGTAATTGTACAGATTTCTAAAATTAAACAAATCGCAAACAGATTTCTGTAGAAGGTTAATCCAATATCAAAGTTGTTGTGTTAGTTTAAGCATTGCTAACTATGACAAAGATCTTCTTTTGGCATTTCTGAGCATGTGATGTAAATTAGGTGTTGAGATGGGTCAACTGTATTACATAGTAAGAATTTTGTTTTCTGGATATTAGTGGAAGATATTCCCAAATCTTTAGTATGAGTTGATTAAATAATATATCTATTTGTTCATATTTGCGGTAAACTCTTGAATTGCTTATGGCAAGTCTACCTTTAAAGAGTATGTGTTAACAAAATTGCTCTTGCTATGCAATAAAGCTTCAAAATGCAACATTTTGTTGTTACCAAGGAGCATTCTACAGTAGTGTTGTGTATGATGTAGAGCAAACTTATGGGAATTGTCTCTGCCATATGAAAATTTAAAATTATATTATTGAATAAAAGATGCTATTTTGAAAATAGAATGCACTTAGGTGCATTTTTTAAAAGCATATACATATTGAAATTTGTAAAATATTTTTAAAATACTCTGAAAAGGGACTGCAAAAAAATTTTTGGTGAAGTAATAGAATACAGAGTTCTTGTCAGTATAAAAATTGTAGATATTAATCTCTTAAAGTTTATATGCTTTATTACCTGTAATAGAAACGTGATTCTTTGGGATTTGTGATACTTGATATAATATGTAAAATATTTAATAAATTGCTAGATCATTTGAGCTTTCTCGTTGTAGTGCTCGTGGCTTTTGGCAAAAACAAACAAAAAACAATGCTTGATTTTTATTCTGGGAAATTTCTCACTTAATTGTTATAGGCTAGGGCCTAGGCATCAGGATTTTTAAAAAACCTTCCTAGCAGATTCCAATGTGTGGCCTGGGTGAGAACCATTGACTTATGAGTTGTAGTGTTGGGCCTTGTGGTGAAACAGATAATAAATATTTGCTCAAAATAAGAAGCAAAGGATTTTCTCAATTTTTAAAGTTAACTTTTTATTTTTAAATAGTTTTAGATTTATAGAAGAAATACAAAAATAGTTTAGAGAGTTTCCATATGCCTCCCACATTCAGTCTCCCCTGTTATAACATCTTATATTTGTATGATACATTTGTCTAAATAATGAACCAATATTAATACAGATTTGAAACTAAAGTGCCTATTCTTTTCAAATTTATTTAGTTTTTACCTAATGTTCTTTTTGTGTTTTAGGACCCATCAAGATGCAGTATTACATTTAGTCATCATATCTCCTTAGGCTTCTCTTTTTTTAAAAAACAAAAATTGATACATAACAATTATACATATTTACAGGGTAAAGTGTGATGTTTTGATACATGTATACAATGTGTAAAAATCAAATCAGAATATTTAGCATTTCCATCACCTCATGCATTTATCATTTATTTGTGATAAGAACATTCAAAATCTTCTACCATTTTGAAATATACAATATTGCTGACCATAGTCACTGTACTATGCAGTAGAACACCAGAAATTATTCCTCCTAACTGTAATTTTGTATTTATTGACCAATCTCTCCCTACCACTCCCAGCCTCCACAAGCCTCCCCTACCTCTGGAAAACACCATTTCTACTCTCTACTTCCATGAGATCAGCTTCTTTAGTCTTTCTGCACTTGGCTAATTTCACATGGTATATATACGATAAAAACGAATGCAATTTTGTCATTTGTGGCAAGCATATATTTCCCTGGAGGACGTTAAATGATATAAGCCATCCACAGAAAGGGTTCATGATGTCACAGCTTCTCAGAATGTCCTTGTTTTTGATGACCTTGAGAGTTTTGGGTAATAATGGTTAGATATTTTGTAGAATATCCTTCAATTGGGATTTTCTTTCTAATGATGAGACTAAGCTTACTGGTTTTTGAGAAGATCCAGAGATAAATATAAGTCTCATCACATCAAGAGTAAATTATTCTGTCAACATGACTTACCACTGTTGATGTTAACCAGGATCACCTGACTGAGGTAGCATGTCACATTTCTTTACAGTAAAATATTCTTTCTTCCTTTTCATACTGTACTCTTTGGAAGGAAGTCACAGTACACAGCTCACATTTAAGAAGTGGGGGGTTATTCTCAACTTTCTTGAGGATTGAGTATTTAGAATTTTTTCTACACAGGATATTTGTCTACTCTCTCCATTTATTCAGTCATTTGCATCAGTATTGACTCACAGTTATTAGTTTATATTTTGGATTATAGTCCAATACTACTATGTTTATTTATTTATTTTGCTCAAATTGTTCCAGCTTTGGCCATTGGGAACCTTTTGTTTTTGCTCCTTTGTCCCTATGACATATCCCCATCGTTGTGGGGTTTTGTTTTGTTTTTAACACTTCCTTACTCTCTGACACTATAAGATATTCTAGGCTCATATTGTATATTTCCTGTTCCAGTCCTAGAATAAGGAGCCTACTTCCTTTTACTGGAAAACTGTAGGAAATCAAGATTGAATTCCACGGGGACTTTTTTTTACTGTGGGACATTGTTGCTTCTGTGCCCTCTCAGCTTATGAGGCAAGGAGATAAATGTGTGTATACTAACCTGTGTATATACACATTTATAACTACATATGTAGGCACCTATGTGTGTATGTATATATATATATGTATGTGTATACATCTGTATCTGTATTAAACTAAACATTAATTTATACTGATGTGTCTGACTCTAATCCATTATTATTCTAGGTGAGTCCCCTTGCTTGTTTATAACCTACAACTCCAGTAGTGAGAAACCTGGCTCCCATCATTCATTTACTAAGTTTTTCACCTCCAGTATACATGTCTAGTGGTTTCAGAATTCTTAACCGGTATAGAAAACATTGAAAACAACATTATCAGTTGCACTGCTTATGTATCATTCCTTTTGTCTTTAGTCTAACAGAATTCACAGTTCACTTACTCCAAAGTTACTTAGGTTAGTACCTTTTCTTCTCACCCCCTTCAGTGAAGTTGTTTCAATACATTTTTAATACAGTTAATTTTTTTTTTTTTTTTTTTTTTTTGCCACATTTCTACATTTCACCCTGGGATCCCCTGACCTCCTAAATTAGTTTTTTAAATTTTGCATACGTTAGGTTCACTCTTTTTGTTGTTGTTGTCGTTGTAGCTTTTGAGACTGGTCTCTCTTTTTCACCCAAGCTAGAGTTCAGTGGCACAAACATAGCTCACTGTCTTGAACTCCTGGGCTGAAGTGATCCTCCTGCCTCAGCCTCCCAAGTAGGTGGGACTACAGGCAGGCACCACCAGGCCTGGCTAATTTTTTTAATATTTTGTAGAGACAGAGGTCTTACTGTGTGCTCAGGCTGGTCTAGAACTGCTGGTCTCAAGGGATCCTCCTGCCTCAGTAGGTTCACTCTTTATGATGTAAAGTTTTGACAAATGCATGGTATTAGGCATCAAAATGATACATATGATACACTGTAGTGTCAAACAGAACAGTTTCATCACCCTTAAAAAAAATCCATTGTGCTTCACATAATCAACTCTCCCCCAGCCCCCTTTCAACCACTGATCTGTTTACCATTTACAGTTTTGGCTTTTCCAGAATATCATATAATTGGAATCATATATTATGCAGCCTTTTCAGACTGGCTTTTTTCACTTAACAGTATGTTTTTTATAAGAGTCATCCATTTTTTTGTGTGTGTGGCTTAATAACCCATTTTATCACTGAATAGTATTACATTACATAGATACACCACAGTTCATTTATCTGTTAACTTATTGAAGGCCATCTTCAATGGTTACTTACTAGTTTGGGGCAGTTATTAGTAAATAAAGCTGCTGTATACATTCATATGCTGGCTTTTGTGTGGATATAAGTTTTCAGGTACATTGAGTAAGTATCTAGGATCATAGTTGCTGGATGTTACAGTATGTTCAGCTTAGTAAGAAACTGCCAAACTCTTTTCCAAAGTTGTATCATTTTATATTCCTACTAACCAAGGAATGAGAGTTTCTGTTGCTGTGCACCAGCAGTTTGTATGGTCAGGGTTTATGTTTGTTTGTTTTTGCATTTTAACCATTCTAAAAGGTGTTTAGTGGTATCTCGTTTTAATTTGCAATTCCTTAGTGATGAAGATGCTGGGCATCTTTTTATATGCTTATTTGCCATTTATATATCTTTGGCAAAGTGAATGTTCAATAGTTTTCCCCATTTTTAAATTGTGTTGTATGTTTTCTTATTGTGAATTTTTAAGAGTTCTTTGTGTATTTTGGATACGAATCCTTTATAAAGTATGTATTTAACAAATGTTTTCTCCCATTTTTAGTTTGTCTTTTCATTCTTTAACAGTGTCTTTCACAGAGCAGAAATTTCTAGTTTTTAGTTTTTGCCTTTTGTTTTTTTAGAGACAGGGTCTTACTCTGTCGCCCAAGCTGAGTGCAGTGGATGATCATAGCTCACTATAGCCTCAAGCTCCTGGTCTCTAGCAATCCTCCTGCCTCAGCCTCCTTCAGTGCTGAGATTACCAGGCATGAGCCGCCACCGTGCCCAGCTAAAGTTTTTAGTTTTACTATGAAAATATCAGCTTTTTTTCATGGTTCATGCTTTTGGTGTCTATAAATTCACTACCAAACTCAAAGTCATGTAGATTATTTCCTGAGTTTTATTCTATAGGCTTTACAGTTTTGCATGTTATATGGGTCTTTGAAGCATTTTGAGTTAATTTTTGAGAAAGCTGTAAGGTCTATGTCTGGGTCCTTTTTTTATTTTTATTTTTCGTATGGATATCCAGCTTGTTCTAACACCATTTAATTAAAAAACTGTTCTTTCTCCAATGAGTTGCTTTTGTGTCCTTTTCAAAAATCTGTTGACTGTATTTGTGTTGGTCTGTTTCTGAGCTCTTTATTCTGTTTCATTGATATATCATTGCTATATGTGTGTATTCTTTTGCCAGTACTATGCTGTTTTGATTATCATAGTGTTGTAGAAGTTTTAAGATTGGACACTGAATCTTCCAATTTTCTTTTTCCTTTCCTTTTCTTTTCGACATGGCATCTTGCTTTGTTAACCAGGTTGGAGTGCAGTGGCAGCAATCACACTCACTGCAGCCTTGACCTCCTGGGCTCAAGTGATTTTCCCACATCAGCCTCCCGAGTAGCTGGTACTGTAGGCGCACACTGCCACATTTGGCTATTTTTTGTATTTTTTGTAGAGACAGTGTCTCACTATGTTGCCCAGGCCAGTCTCAAACTCCTGGGCTCAGGCAATCCACCCACTTCGGCCTTCTAAAGTGCTGGGGTTACAGGTGTGAGCCACTACTCCTGACCAAATTTTGTTTTTCTGATTCAGTATTGCCTTGGCTGTTCTAGGTCTTTTGCATTTCCATAGAAAAGATCATTTTGTCAATGTTTCTAAATTAGCTTCCAGGAATTCTTATTGGGATTGAATGAAATCTGTACATCAAGTTAGGAAGAAACGACATTTTAACAGTATTGAATCTTCAAATTCATGAACATGGGATGTTTCTCAATTTATTTAGATCATCTTTTATTTTTTGCATCAGTGTATACAGATCCTGTACATGTTTTAATATGTTAGACCTAAGTGGGTTTTTTTTCTGTTGAAATTTTTTTCAGTTTCAAATTTCAGTTTTATTGCTGGTATGTAAGAAAGCAATTGACTTTTGTGTATTGCCCTTGTATCCTGTGACCTTGCCATACACACTAATTTTTATTAGTTCTAGGAGTTTTTTTGTAGATTCTGTGAAATTTTCCACACAGACAACGATGTCATCTGCAAATATAGTTTCTTTCTTTCCAGTATTTATAACTTTTTTCTTATGGCACTAACTAGATGTCAGTTTTCTTTTAACTTTAATATGTTTCTGTATCCTCACTATGTTTCCTTGTCTCCCTGGTTCAGAGGTTATATATTTTTCCCATTTATAAATATGGGTATGGAAGAAAAATAAGACATGGTAATTGCCTACAAGAAGATTGCAACCTAATGAGTGAGACAAATAAACTGATAACTGATTATAATGCAATGTAACAAGTACTGTGATAGAGGTACGCATGAAGAACAATAATTGTTTTATTGCTCTTGGTTTTTTCACTTCCCTCGAAAGGCCCCTTCTCTGCTTGTTTCTTTAGTCAGCTACATGAACCCTTTCTTCTGGGCCCTTTCTCCTCATTCAAAAATATAGTTATCCTTTGACCATTTAAAAAATAAGGGAAAAAACAACAAATTATTTACAACTACACTTCTCGATAGCATAGTCAGAGCCTTTGTTTTTTCACTTTGCACTTACACTGTGCCTCTTACACTGTGGCTGAAGTATTCTCCAGCGGTATTCTCTCCAAGGCATATTTCTGTGTAAGATGAGATTACTTTAGCACTTACTTAATTTGAGGTGTCCATAGGTCACTTAAGTCATTTTGTATAGCAGGCAGTTGGATATGCAGGTCTGAATGCCAAGGGAGAAAGAACTCAGGCAAATTAGGAAATCAGTGCTTTCCGCAGTTAGTAGTTAAACCATGAGCATAGATTGGATTGCTCAAAAAGTATTTAAAGAAAAGTGTAGGTTGCTGCTTTTGTCTTGACATCCTAGCCATTGCTTCCTCTGGAAAGAGGAAGCCTTTCATGGGGCTCCTCCAGGCTTCAGTTAGGCAAGTGCTCCTCTGTGTTCACCACGTTATACTGCGTTTAGCTCTGAGAATATTTATCTCACTGTAGTTGTCTATTTTCTAACTCCCCATTAAACTATACATTTCTCAAGGAAAAGACTATACCTTAGCACACTTGCCTGGCACACAGCATTTATTACATAAATATTTAATTGGTAAATATTTATCAAATCAAGAAACACATGTATAAAACTGTTTTAAACAGGTTTTGCCTGACTTTTACTCATCATTAAGGATAGTGCCAGCCACAAAATCATCAATACAGAATGTATTTGCATTTAATAATTAATAAGGTGTACAGTAGCACATGAAGTATTTCTTTAGCAATGCCTAAGTCAAATGTGTGAAAAATACTGGGTTGTGGGGGAGGTTGTTTTTTGTTGCCCTGACATTTTTCTGCCTCAGAATTTCATTTTTAGCAGGAAGTTCAATGATGTAAACTGTATGTTAAAATCAATATTGTTGCTTTAGCATGTTTCAAGTAGTCTTCTTTTGAATTGTATGTTTTGGAAATTAATTTTCTAAAATTATTTTACAAAATTATATCTAGGTTTATGTAGGTGATATTTCTGTTGTTAACATTTAAATGATGAAAATACAATTTATGTATTAAAATTTATGTTTACTACCAACAAACCAAAAAGAACAACAACAAAATTTCTGCTTACTCTTAGAATACTATGATAATGGAAAAGGAATGAGAGAAAGAAAGAATGAAGAAAAGAAAAAAATATTTTTAAAGACCCTTTAGCCCTTAGTTGTATTTGTTCTAGGAACAAAAGATAATACAATCATAAATCTTTTCATATAAAAGCAATTTAGAATGAAGTTTTGATAAATTAATGTGACTATTGATTATTTCCTTTTGTATACTTCTATCAATTTTGTGGAATTACCACCTGTTCATTGAGTTCCTGCTATTATATGCAAGTGGAGATTACTGAATGTGAAAGACATTTGTTGTCCTTGAGGAACATAAACATTGCTTATATAAAGGTATCAACATGACAGTGGTTATAGTATTTTAAATATGTCACTTTTTAAAAATTTATCAAGGAACCATTAGCCTATTTCTGAAAGATATTGAGGTATGTTAGTAAATGTAATAACCTATTTTATAAACCTATTTGTGTAAATCTCCAAACAGTGGAATTTTAGTCTTTTGTCTTTGGTTCCCTCTTGTGGATATTTTATAAACTGCTTGTAAGAACACAACAGTTTTTAAAGGTGTTATTCTTATTTTAAAATATTTGATTTTATAAGCTTCTTTATATTTTGTCAATCCTTTGACATGCTTTGGCTGTGAAAGAAAAAAGAAATGTCACAGTTAAGGTTGCTTTTACTTTTAATTCACTCTATTGTATACTAGTATTGTGCACAGGAGATGTAAGGTAATCTTTTGTTTGGAAACTTCTCCTATAATGCCAAAAACTTGTACAGTCTTGCATCATGGAGCCTCTGAAGTCCTGCCCATATGCCTTTTCACCATTTAGCCTTGTTATACTGATGAATAAGTCTTTTATGACGTTTGGAGATCCTGAAACCTTTGATGTAACTTTAAAACCTGCCTGTGAACGTGCAAAAAGTTAGGATCCATGAAGTTTCTGTTTGCTAAAGACAGGTATGTCAAAGACAGCAGCTGTATAAGCTATTAAGCTGATTTTGTAGTGAAAGAGAAAGACCACCTACTTACAGCAATGAGAAGACAATTCTTTTTACAGATTTTCAGATACTGTAAATCTTAGTTTTTAATGGGTGAATACCGATTTGTTACTTTTTTCAGCCTGTCAGACATTGAAGTGGCACTTAAGGGCAGCTATTTGAAAGAGATTATTTTTTATGTTTTCTCGGTAATTTTTAGCTCAATTGGATCAGAGTTACCAGTTGACCTACCGTGGGCAATTTCACTTGGAACACAGAAACTATAAAGAGATACAACCTTTGTGTATTGATAACAAGGACAATGGGGTAACTGCTATCCTTTACCAGAGTTGGAAGTACAATTTAAAGGTAATGCTCTGTTGGGTCACATCAGTAGTTTCACCTTGCTATAGGATAGAGTGTTTTTAGTTTAGTAGGACTCTTACATGATTCGAGACATACAAGCAAATGTACAGTAGTACCCTTTGATTTTTGCCTTTTCTAACTCACTGATTAAAATCTATTTACCAACCTAGGTTAACATGTTAGCATCAAGTAGTCAACAGTCCCCAAATTCAGTTATGCATGGGGAAAGAAGTGAAAGATTCTTACCCTAGTTTTCCCAGTTTTGTGTTCATGTTCTTGCAGTTGCATTGGACATGCCTTGTTGATTTCTTACTTGATGGGAAAATGAATAATAGATTTCATTTCCTTGATCATGTGGTCAAGTGACAAAGTATAGTAAGTCACTTTTTGATTACAAATAACTGGCGTTATCTATTTTATTCAAATTAAAATCTCTCAACTTTCTCTTTAGATTCAGTTTGATCTCTTTAGGTTCTGAATATTGGAGTTATTGTTGATCCATTATATTTGACTGCCTAGAAACTTTCTAGAAAATGTTAATTCCTCTTTAGCGATTTCTTTCAGATTCAACTTGTCATTTGTTACTATATGACTCTATTTAGTACAGGCTCTAATTAATTATCCTCAAATCTGGATTCTAGTAATAACTTTCTGATTCTAGTCTTTCTCCGGTCTTTCCTTCTCCAAATCATCTTTTAGTTCCCATGGTTCCTATCACTCCTTTGCCAAGCAACTTATGCTGGGCTCCCAGTGTTCAAAGCATCCATAAGCTGTAGGACATCCCCTAATTCAATCAAACTTACTCATTGCTTTCCATTCTAGCCGGAATATTTCTACTTTTGTGTTCGATTTTTTTTGTAGTTTAGAATGATACTGTCTATTCTTCCCTAATTTTACCCCAAGATCCAGCTTTCTAAGGGGACTAAATTAATTCTAAGGAGCAAGGGCATCTTAATTCTGTTGTTTGTTCTTTCTACCCATTCTCAGTGACTTGTTTACTCATGTGTTTATCTTTGGAATAGTGAGTTCATGTTTGGCTAGATTTTATCTCTGAGAACGGTGTGAGTTGAGGGTTCAGTATGCATCCCTGTAACATGGATTTGTATTTGTTTCTATCAGGCACCTGGGGTGCTACCTTACTGGGGCTATATTTGGTTAACTTCTCAGTACGAGGTTCCCCCAGAGCATGTGAGTGATGTAAAATCGAAGGCCTAAACCATGGTTATAAATTCTAAAGGGAGTTTTCCCAATCCCTGTCCCCTACCTTACCTAGCTCAGGTGAGACTTGTCATCTCCTTTGCCACTGGGTAAATTGTTTCTTGTCTACCTTTTTCCTGAGGATGTAGTCTTTCAAAATTCCCAATTTTAAGTGAAGGTTTCATTTCTACTTTGGAAAGAAACCAAAGACTTCCCTTTTCCCCTTTATCTATTAAAATAGAAACCTTATTTAACCAGTAATCCCCCACCCCCATCATCGCATGCCTCTAAAGAAGCCCTCAAGTTAGATTTGACTTATTACCATAGCTCTGTTTTGAGCCCTAACTGTCTTGAAAACTCAGCTATGTATTTGTAGTATGTTTGTTACATTTATTATTCACTGTTTAATTAGCACCTTTAAGAGGTTTTAAAAATATTTAGACCACTATAATGCAACTTTTTGTATAATTGTTTCAAGTATATATTTTACACATTTTTTTCTGACGAATATTTTTTTCATGCTATAGCAGAATGCATATTCATTAGAATTTTCCAACTGAATGAAAGTAATTAAGATCACTGCTCTTATACTGATATTATACTGTTAGGTGATTGCATGTACAGTAAAGAAGTGTTTAATGTCATTTTAAGAAGCAAAATAAAATTAGAATATTTTCCATTTAGGACACCTGTTTAAGGAGTAGTCTAACTATCTCATCAAATAGGTATCCTAACTGAGAAAAATTCTATTTTTATATTCTAAACATTTTTAGAATATAGAAACAATTTTGTATTCTAAAGTATTTGTCTTTGGGACACTAATGACAAATTAGTCTCACAAATGACAAATACTTTTTATCCTTAATTCAGTCAATTACTGAGTATTTAGAAAATGCTTTAAGGTAGCAGTTATTACATGTATCTACTAGTAGATAATGCAAAATCTCTGATTATTTCTCAGACTATTTTAGCATAAGCCTGTCTTAGCAGTGGAGTAGGATTTCCTAATAATGTTTTCAAATATTTGTATTCCATGTGGATTTTATGATTCATAAACTGGATTATCATCAGTACTCTGTTTTGCATTCCTGGCACATGATGGCCACTGATTGAAAGTGCTGTTGTATTCCTTACTGGAATTGGCTGCTTTCTACAGTAGGGAAGCATCTGTTCTGCAGACCTTTTTCTATAAAGTATCAACATGTTTTCCCTTCTGCTTTTCTTTTGTGAGGAATAACAGTATATGTAAGTGGAATATAATTTTGAAAAAACATAAATGTTTCATTATAAAAATATAAAAAGTATCAAATGAAATTATAATACTAATCTAAAATATCAAGAATAAGTTAAGAATTTTAAAAAGTAAAAGCTGTGGCTTAAAAGTTTTCAACACCATCACCAAATTATAAGTGAGTTTTCTAATTTTGTTTAACTAGTTATTCCATCTGTACTTTATTAATTTCTATTTGTGTGTCACCCTCTCATTAGTGAATTGAGTGTTCATGCTATTTTTATTGCTATTTTTTACTGTCAATTTGTAAATTAGATTAGCATTCTTTAGCAAATTGACTACGTAAGTAAAAATAATATGCAGTAAGATCAATCCCTTCCAAACTTAATTCAGTGTTTTTACAATTTTATCTAAGCCAATTGTGTGAATCCAGAGGTTCAGGCCTTATTGTCCCTTTGTAGATTCAACTCTAATGTAGAATATAGGGAGGCTAAAGACTATTTTATACCAATCAGATGTTAGGTTTCTTGTTAAGTTTAATGGTCACAGCTTTGAATCTCACAAGGATAAGAGACAAATGACTCACACATGTAAAAACAGACTTAGTGTTTTGGGAATAAACTGGTTGCAACTGTGATAAAATAAGATATTCAACCAGCAGATTTGAAAAAGGAACTGATGTAAAATCATCTTCATCTCTTTACTTCGGAAAATGAAACATGCTCTTGCAAACCTGTAGTGTAAGTTAAATGGGGCTTGAGAAATGCTTAGATAGTTTAAAAGCCTTAAATAATTAGAAGGTAGGTCTTAGGTTTTAGAATTAGACCTTGCTAGAATTCTTGCTTCTCCACTTATTTGTTGTATGACCTTGGACAAATTATGAAACCTATTTGAGCCTCAGGTTCCTTTGCCTAAGAGGATTAATAGCACCTCTCAGGGTTAATAAGATAATTTTTTTTTTCCTTTTGAGACGGAGTCTCACGCTGTCTCCCAGGCTGGAGTGCAGTGGCGCAATCTTGGTTCACTGCAACCACCACCTCCCGGGTTCAAGTGATTCTCCTGCCTCAGCCTCCCAAGTAGCTGGTATTACAGGCACGTGCCACAATGGCCAGCTAATTTTTTGTATTTTTAGTAGAGATGGGGTTTCACTATATTGGCCAGGCTGGTTTTGAAATCCTGACATCAGGTGATCCACCCACCTTGGCCTCCCAAAGTGTTGAGATTAAAGACGTGAGCCACTGTGCCCAGCCAAAAGAGAATTAAAGAGACCTTAGCATAGTGCTTCCAACTCAATGATAAGTATTTTTTCATTATTAAATGAATGATCAACTGAATAATTCTAGTTATTAGCCTTATTTCCTGTTCCAAAGTATAATATCTTCAATAGCCGTTCTATGTTTTATAATAATAACGTTATGTTACTATAACCTCATAACATTGTCCTTCGTTCTGTGTTTTGGCATTACCTCATAATGAGGGATTTAACATTCATTCAACAAATTACATAAAAAGAACAATACTTTTTACCAGACATCAGGAATACAACTGTAAACAAGATCGGGTTACTGCCTTTATAGATTTGAGAGTCTAATGGGGGATTTAGACAAGGCAAGTGGATAGACAATTACAGTACTGTAAAATCAGCATAAGCACAGAGAATACAGAGGGAATACAGAGGCATGACACGTAATTCAATCTTGGGGTGTCTGAGCTGAGAAGGAATGTGTCTGAGTTTAGTTTTAATGTAAACAGTTGTAAAACACTCCACCCAAATATATCTACCTGTGTTAAATATATAGTCTACTCATCCTTTAAGAGCTAACTCAAGTTCAGCCTCCTCTGTAGGGCCTTCTTCACTTTCTAAAGGCAGAGTTAGAGGCTCTACTCTTGGTATTCCCATTTTACTGTCAACACTTTTCTTATAGCACTTAATAGATTGTCCTGTAACTTATTGTTCACATGGTAATAGATTTCTCCTAGATCACAAACTCCCTGAAACTGAAATTTCAGGAATGAAACTATCTTATTCATCTTTTGTATCTCCAATGTCTTGTCTACTACTTGATGTGCAATAAATGCTTGTTGGATGATTAATAAGTGAAAATATAAATTGATTTATTCATTAAATAAATATTTATTAAGTACCTACTGTATGCTAGGTGTTTTAATAATGAGGATTCAGAAGTTAAAACAGTCTCTTACCTTCTTTAGACTTACATTCTAGTGGTCATGAAGGCCAGGTATAGACTGTGAAGAATACAGAAGAATAGAAAATGATGGCGGCTTTAGTTTAGATTGGTGGTCAGAAAAAGCTTCACTGAGGAGGTCACAGCTAAATAGAGACCTGAGTTAAATAAATTATCAATCTGGTTTATGGATGAGCATTCCAGTCTGATAGATCAGCCAATTTAAAGACTTAAAAGGAAGAACATGCTTAGAATGCTCAAGAAACAGCAAAGGAGGTCAGCCTGGTTAGAGCTTGGTGAGCAAGCAGGAATGTGATAGGAGATGGGATTGGCAGATATTACTAGATGGGATAGGCCAGATCACATTTGGACATGATAAAGGTTTTGGATCTTATTCTAAGTGTGATAGGAGGCCAAATGCAGAGTCCTTAGCAGGAGAGTAACATGATGTCATTTGTCTTCTGGAGAGATCAATCTGCCTATGTGAGTGAGACTAACGGGGCAAAAATGGAAACAATAAGAACAGTCAGTAGGCTATTTTCATGCTCCAAGTGGGAGAAGATGGTGGCTTGGACTAGAATGTACTGCATAATTTGTATGGGACTCTTTGGGAATAGAAGGTGGTGATATAAGCTTTTAAAATTGTAAGCTTGCACCTCAAACTTAAGCATTCAAGTAGATCAAAATTTAAACGTAATTTAGGTACATGTATGTAGTAGAATAATGGGCTAAGAAATAAAAGAACTTGTTTCTTAGTCCCAGATCTACTTTTAAGTAGGTGTGTGACCTTAGGGAAGTCTCTTTATTTTCTATGGACCTCAGTGTTTTCAGATATAAAATGATGGTTTGAATTAGTTTCTCTCTAACTGTAAAGGTCCCTGATTTTGTAATTCCATGAAGAAGTCAATATGTATTGAACGTGTCAACCTAAATAACAAGGACTCTCTAAAAGAAAGTAACATTTATTTTAGAATAGGGCATTGCAGTGCTAGTATAGGTGCTATAGTAAATGATGTGTATATTCGGGGGGTAAAGGAAGACGAAGGTTTTTAAAGGAAAATTGGGGAGAATTGCCTAATTGTTTTGAAATCCTTATCCTTGTGCGCCAGTCTGTGGTTGGATAGGCAGTTGCTGGGTAGATGTCCTCGCAGTATTTTACATGTAAGATTGCAATGGCCGTTGTGCAAAGTGGTGGTTTTGGCAGAGTCTTTTGTGATAGCTTTTGCTATCAGGCATTTATGCATGGCTTTCCCTTGCTCCATTTGTCAGGGTTGGTTTTTGTTTGTTTTTTTTGTTGTTTTAAACAGAAATGTTTTCATTTTGATTCTGACAACTTTCACAAATCCTTACTGTGTTTTGAATACTAAATGAAGCACTTTAGTGGATTCAGAGGCACTCAAAGACATTCTTGTCCATAGGGTACTTACATTTATAAAAGATTTTGCAAAACGATTGCTTGCAATATGAGATCATAAATTGAATACAAAAGTGTATAATGCAGGTTGTAAATTCTGTGGAAGTTTAGAAAAGAGAATAATTAACAAAGACTGAACTAGCCATGGAAGTGGTAGATACTTGATCTGAAACTAGGTAGGATTTAGTTAAATGGATAGAGGGGAAGGGCGTTCTGGATAGAGAATAAGACATGTACACAAAGGAAGTCTTTAATGAGCATAGCATCATAAGAAGTTATGGCAAGAAGAGATTCAGTTAAAGTCCAGCCTGCCTGTATTGGAGGTTATATGAACAATGGGAAAATAAGATTGGGCCATAGAAGACACTGAAATCTAGGCAGAAATGTTTAGCTTTAATGAAGGCAGGAACTGGGAGCCATTGTAGATTCTTCCGTAGAATAATAGAAATAGTATTCAAGAAAGGTTAGTATAATGCCATGTCCTTTGAGAAAGGTGTGATACTACCTTGTTCCGGGTAGCATGCAGGCATTTTGCTTACCTTTTTATTTAATCATCAATCTTTGGGGACAAGGATCCTATGCCTCATAAGTGATTTGAGCCAGGATTTGAACCAATGTCTGCCTGACTCTAGAAAGTTAGATGGGAGAGTCCTCAGTCAGGAAGCATTAGCTGCAGTAAACCACCTATGAGGTAGTGAGGATTATACCCAGTAGCAGTGGAAATGGAAAAAGAAGACATGGAGCTAAGAGAGAATTTTTAAAAGAACTACATATATAGGGAATGAAAGAGAAAATAAATGTAAGAAGATGTTGAAGTTTTATGTAGCAAGCGAAGATTACCATGCTTTGTGGTGATTGTTGGGGATGGAGACAGATAGGAGGGACTAGAGAGACAAATAATATCTGATTTGGGACTGTCAAATTTTAGATGTCATTAAGCATTTACATAATAAGTAAAGACATAGGAAGATTTCAGGATTTGAGACTCCTCGATGTATTAGATTGTTGAAGGCTTGAGAATGAAGAGGTCTTCTAAAAGAGAAAGGATCATGAAAGAAGTGCAAACGACTTTGAGACATAATGCCCAAGCTTATCATGTAGGTTTAGGAAGAGGAAAGGTATCAAACAGCTGTCCAACTATTGTTATATTATACAACCCAAATTGCTGAGACTCAACATTGATGTTCTCAGATTTGCATTGTCAACTCTGCCAGAACTAGATTTTACTTATATGTTTCTACTAAAAATGGAATAAATATAAATGAATTTCAGTACATAATCAAGTTTTTCTAAATAGCCGATTCTTTGGTCCTTTCTTTCTTTTTGAAATGGGGTCTTGCTCTGTCACCCAGGCTGGAGGGCAGTGGCACCATCATAGCTCACTGCAGCCTCAAACTCTTGAGCTCAGGCAATCCTCCAGCCTCAGCCCATCAAGTAGCTAGGACTACAGGCACACCACCATGTTCAGCTAATTTTTAAATTTTTTATGGAGACAGGGTCTTGCTGTATTGCCTTAGGCTGGTCTCAAACTCCTGGCCTTCTGCCATTATCAGTTGGTCTTTCAGACAGGATTTGTTAGTTTATTTTTATGACCTTATTCCAGTATATCTTTGGTGAATGTTTTAAAGAGCACTTTTAATTTGTACTTATATTACTGACTCAATTCTTCTGTGAAACATTCAAAAGCTGGGATTTGACAACAAAAGAAAAAAAAGCATAGGCAACAAAAGAAAAAAAACTGATAAATCAGACTTCATCAAAACTAAAAACTTACATCAAAAGATGCTATAAATGAAGTAAAAAGCACACAAAATGGGAGAAAATATTTGCAAATTATATCTCTGGTAAGGAATTAATATCCAGAATTTGTAATAACAACAGAAAAACCAAACAACCCATTTTAAAATGGGTAAATGGATATTTCTCCAAAGAAGATATACAAATGGCTGATAAGCATGTGAAAAGATTGCTCAACATCACTAGTCATTAGGGAAATGCAAATCAAACTACAATGTGATAACACTTCATGTTCATTAGGATGGCTATTACTTTTTAGAAAAGCAAGTGTTGTCAAGGACATAGAGAAGTTGGAATCCTGTGCATTGCTGGTGGGAATGTAAAATGGTATAGCCACTGTGGAAAACAGTTTGGGCACTCAAAAAATTAAATATGAAGTTACCATGTGATCCAGCAATTGTACTTCTAGGTAGATACCCAACCAAACTGAAAATAGGGATTCAAACAGATAGTTGTAGGTCAGTGTTCACATTAGCACTATTCACAGTAGACAAAGGTGTCAACAATCCAAATAGTCATCAACAGATAAATAGGAAAACAAAATGTGGTGTATTCATACAGTGGAGTATCATTCAGCCTTAAAAAGGAATGAAATTACACAACATACCACAATATACCTGAATCTTGAATGCATTATGCTCAGTGAAGTATATTGTATGATTCCACTTACATGAGGTATCTAGAATAGGCAAATTCATGAGTACAATAGTAATTATGAATTAGTACTATGGTATGAATAATAGTACTCATGAATTTGCCTATTCTAGATACCTCATGTAGGTACAATAGAGGTTGCCAGGACTGGGGAAAGGGAGGATGAAGAGTTTTGTAAATGTATAATGGTGATGGTTGTACAACACTGTGAACATTCTTAGTGCTATAGAACTGTACACTTAAAAATTGTTAAAATGGTGAATTTTATGTATATGTATTTGTATATTTTGCCATAATTTAAAAGAAAAAATTAATGGCTCTTGTACAAGGTTATAGACATCATTATGCCCGTTATAATACAAAGTGTCAATGTGTTCTGTCTTAAAGGTACTCTCTTTTATATATTTAGTTGTTTTCGTCACCATATTCTTTGTTATGCATTTGTTGATAGTTCACTTATCTTAATCCTTATTTTAAAAGCAACTAGCAGCCTTCTGCTTCATCAGTTTCTGTTGCTTGATCTTTAATTACCTAAAGCTTTAGGTTATTTTGAATAATTTTTGCTCTTAAAATAACATTTGTATGTATGTCTATATTAAAATCAGTACTAATCGTATTTTTATAAGTATTAAAACTATAATGTATTCATTCTCTTGTTAAGAATTAAGAAATCCACCTGTCACAGAAAAGTCTTCCCTCATTGCAGTATTTTGCTTGCAGGATGAAGATGAGCTGGATTCCCACACCATGGTGAAGACTAGTGTGGAGAGTGTGGGCACCATGCGGGCCACAAGCACGATGAGTGAAGGGGCCCAGACCATGATTGAACATAATAGCACCATGTTGGAATCCGACTTGGGGACCATGGTGATAAACAGTGAGGATGAGGAAGAAGAAGATGGAACTATGAAAAGTATGTGACTTTTTTACATTGAATATTTGTTTTCTAATTTGAAAGGATACTTTTATAGGAACCAAGCTAGTTCTGTGTTACTTTTTATAGCCAATTGTGGAAAATTTTGTTTCTTAGATTTATGTAACAATAAAAAAGAGTATGGCACAAGTCAGCTTTTTAAAATTGTATTTTAATATAGCAGAAAGCAACACATCTTCAACTTAGAGATATGGAACTTTTTTTCTGTTGAAGGTTGCTAACCCATAGCTTAATTTGCAAAGTATTTTAGAGAGAAAAAGATAATGTTCCTAATTTACTTTTCAGCCTTAAAAAGGAATGAAATTACACAACATACCACAATATACCTGAATCTTGAATGCATTATGCTCAGTGAAGTATATTGTGTGATTCCACTTACATGAGGTATCTAGAATAGGCAAATTCTTGAGTACAATAGTAATTATGAATTAGTACTATGGTATGAAAAGTAAATGTTCCTAATTTACTTTTCCAATTAAAAAAGTGAACCTAAAATTATCTACCAGTAAATTCAACAGACTGTTATTTTGTGTTGTGCAAATTATCAGTTAAACCACAATGACAGAGCAGTGCAAGCTATGGGAAGAAATAAGGTGGGAAAATAAGAAACACTAGAAAGAAGGATTAAGAGACAGGGATGCTCATACAGAAGATTCAGTTCCATGAATATTTACTGCTGCTTATCATATATGAGGCACAGTGCTGGGGGTGCTGCAGTGGCTAAAATGATGATCAAACTTTCTCTCTGACCTCTGTTGCTTACAGAGTGATGACAATAGGAATGCTTTCACAAACTAGCACTTCTCTTTTTTAAAAAATAGTTTTTTTTTTTTTTTTATACTTTAAGTTCTAGGGTACATGTGCACAACGTACAGGCTTGTCACATATGTATACTTGTGCCATGTTGGTGTGCTGCACCCATCAACTCGTCAGCACCCATCAATTCATCATTTATATCATGTATAACTCCCCAATGCAATCCCTCCCCCCTCCCCGCTCCCCATGATAGGCCCCAGTGTGTGATGTTCCCCTTCCCGAGTCCAAGTGATCTCATTGTTCAGTTCCCACCTGTGAGTGAGAACATGCGGTGTTTGGTTTTCTCTTCTTGTGATAGTTTGCTAAGAATGATGGTTTCCAGCTGCATCCATGTCCCTACAAAGGACGCAAACTCATCGTTTTTTATGGCTGCATAGTATTCCATGGTGTATATGTGCCACATTTTCTTAATCCAGTCTGTCACAGATGGACATTTGGGTTGATTCCAAGTCTTTGCTATTGTGAATAGTGCCGCAATAAACATACATGTGCATGTGTCTTTGTAGTAGAATAATTTATAATCCTTTGGGTATATACCCAGTAGTGGGATGGCTGGGTCATATGGTACATCTAGTTCTAGATCCTTGAGGAATTGCCATACTGTTTTCCATAATGGTTGAACTAGTTTACAATCCCACCAACAGTGTAAAAGTGTTCCTATTTCTCCACATCCTCTCCAACACCTGTTGTTTCCTGATTTTTTAATGGTTGCCATTCTAACTGGTGTGAGATGGTATCTCATTGTGGTTTTGATTTGCATTTCTCTGATGGCGAGTGATGATGAGCATTTTTTCATGTGTCTGTTGGCTGTATGAATGTCTTCTTTTGAGAAATGTCTGTTCATATCCTTTCCCCACTTTTTGATGGGGTTGTTTGTTTTTTTCTTGTATATTTGTTTGAGTTCTTTGTAGATTCTGGATATTAGCCCTTTGTCAGATGAGTAGATTGTAAAAATTTTCTCCCATTCTGTAGGTTGCCTGTTCACTCTGATGGTAGTTTCTTTTGCTGTGCAGAAGCTCTTTAGTTTAATTAGATCCCATTTGACAAAAAATAGTTTTTTAAGATAGTGCAGTTAACATTGTAGGTCATTGTGATTTCACAATTATAGGGAAAAACAAATTTTCTCTTAGCACCAACTGACCTTTTTCTTCCTGTCCTGGTCCTACCCTAGTCCTGTGTGGTTAGTGTCAAAGTCTAAGCAAGCACTAGGCTGCTTTCCACTGAAGAGTGTTGCCTCTCAATGGTAGAAAAGCAGAATTACATGACTTCTAGCATTGTAGAACCTAGAAGACTGTAAATATTCAAGTAATTTGCTGGTACTGCAAAATGGGTACCAGAATTTTCTCTCAGATACTTCCATTTCCTTTTTGCCCACCCTTTTCTTTTTGCTACTCCTCCTGTGAAGTTTGACCCACAGCTTCAAGTCACGTGGCTCAGTACTGCTGCTTTCTTCACATTTCCTAGTTCTGTGTAGCCCATTATGGTTGCATATGTACTTTGGATAGAGAGATCATGAAGCACAAAATGTAAATAGATTGCTATGTTGCCATAATCCTGCGGGTGGAGTATGAATTTTCTATCTCCTGCCATCGGTGGGTCTTCTGAGCCTTTTTCCCAGAAAGCAGCCTAAATCTTGGATTTCCTGAAATTCCTAGTGGGGCATCTGACTAGAGTAAGTTTTCTGCATCCGTAATGTGCCTCACTATACTGCAGAGGATGGTCTTGTGGCCTCCAGAACCAGCCAGTGTTAGGGTACAAGTGGATCACAAAGATTCTGTGGTAAAACAGTTAACACATTTTTCATCCATATGTAATATCAGTTTTCCATAAGCTGATATAATTTTTTAACTCAAATTTTATGATTCTTTACAGATCAGTTAGATCATGAGTGCTGTTTTGTATCTTTAGGGAGTTACTGAGCTCCTTATGAAGCTGTATAAACAACTTTTCATGCAGTCATATAGTTGAACATCAGCATATATATAGTAGTTAAGAAAAATGAGTCTTTATAGAATTGAATTCATTTGGATTGCAGTGTATTATGTTTCAAAGAAGAGAGAGCAATGATGAGGTTTCCAACATCATACTTTAAAATCACACCACAGATTTCTACACATTTTGTGTATGACTTTTAGGTTTGACATCCACAAAAATCAATATATGTTATAATTTTGTTGTAATTGAATATATAGGTATGACTTTTTGTCACAGAGGTTTTATTGAAAGCCCATTTGAAGTTGAGCAGATAGTGGTTTTTATAACTGCAGTTGTTTTATGGACCTCGGCGAGTTTTAAATCCCATGAGCCAACTTTCTTTGTTTTTTGTTTCTGCAAGTTAGACATCATTCTGTAATGTGGGACTTCAGTGTTTCCAAAATTCTAATCAAGTGATGTTAGTATAACCCCTAGGGATTGTCATATTGTAGTATGGTAGTAGTAAAGAATGTGAAGAAGTTGCTGAGGGAAGACTTAACTTTTTCTGAAACCACATAATTATTGTAGTTTTGTTTTTCTCATGATCTAAATCTTTAAAACTTCTTAAATTAGTTGGTATGAGGTCTCAGCTTATGTCACATCAGTCAAAGCCACATTTGCTAATGTGTCTGTAGCGTTTTTGTTCCCTAATAAGATGATAGCAGTATATTATTTTTGTTTTTCTAAAATCTCTACAATAGGCCCTGGTATTGTAGGTATAGGTACTGAAGATTTTGATTTTCATCTCTTTTCCCATTGGAGTTTCAAGTGAGTTGCCTGATTTAACATCCTTGTCAGTTTAAATTATGTTTACACTTTCTCTTTTATACCTTTAACCATGAAGCTAGAAATTATGGGCCTATTTTCCTTACCTCTAGGAAGGAAAATTACCCACAGACCCTTTGAAGGGAAGCGGAGAAAAAATGACAAAAAATGTTTTAAAATTTGATCTGCCTTTTTGAAAATGGACATGGACCCTATGGGCATGTCCCAAGAATAACTTTCTAAACCTATTTTTAGCAATGATGGCATCACTTTTACCCTCCTGCTCCCGGTCTTCCTATTCATATATCCATAAGGCCTCCTCATTCCCCAAGGAATGTCCAGGCTTCAGCTGTGTCACCAAGATCCTTCACAGTCTGGCACTAGCCAGTATTTACATGTGGATCTCTACTTCTTCCTTACGGATTATGCTTTATCCATACTAGTCTGTGACAGTTGGAATTCTGAATGGTTGACACTGGGTTTAAGCAGGTTGGTTGTCAATTAAGAAAATCAACTTGTAGGATTTCTTATCCTGGAGTAGATTAGAACCAGGTCAAGAATCTGTGTCATCAGATTGATGGGGTAGGAGAGATTATTTCATCATGAATGACTCTGGGAGAGTAGTAGCTTCAGCAAAGACAAGACTGGAGCTTTTTCGTTTGTTCAGCTCGGTTCTACTCATCTTAGTTCTGTTTTTATGGAGGAACTTTCTGATCTTACAGAGCTGTGGCTATATTGGTAGCACTAGTTGCCCTGGAGGGAAACTGTATCTTATGGGTATCTGAGGAAGAGCCATACTTTCCAGCCAGGTTTTTATTTTTCTTGTGTGTTTCTGTTTTTTCCCCAGATAAGTTATGAAGTTTGTCCTGGTAAGAATGCTGTATAAATCTCCTCTGCCACATAATAGTACATGCTCTTGGAATATTGGTTTCATGAATGAATACTAATTACAGTAGAGTTAGAGTCAAGCTGTGTGTGTGTGTGTGTGTGTGTGTGTGTGTGTGTATGTGTGTTATAGTAGAACTAAAGATACATAGCTCTGGAAGCTAAGAGAACTTTCAGGTAAACCTCCTGCCTTAGTAAGCTACTTTCTTTTCAAGTGTTCTACCATCCCTACTTCTCATTTCATAGAGCACACCTTCTGAAAATGTGTTCCTTGAGATACCCAATTTGGTGAAATTCTCTGATAAATATAGATAAATAATATACAATAATCAGAAGTATTTGGGAAATGCATATTTATCCTAGAGATAAATTATTACAGAACTACAGTATATATTATGAACTTATTAAATGCAAATAGTACAGGAAGGAAAGTTTAAAAATTACATTACCCAAGCTTTCCTTCACTTATTTGACCATGAAAAGCTTTTAATGAGGAACTTGTCAGTGATTAACATGCTGTGTAATAAGTATCTGAGAAACACATTTTGGGAAATGCTATCATGAGAGCACTCTAGTTCCCTGACTCTAGTTCCTAGTCTGCTTTCTTTTTATTAGCACACCCTCCCTTCACTTCTATATCCAGCTTAGAGGCTATATTTCGTTGCTTCTGCCACTCTCTTATATTCTAAACTCCTCTTAGAGGCTATATTTCATTGCTTCTGCCACTCTCTTATATTCTAAACTCCTCTGCCCTAATATCTTGTCTTTTCTGCCTCTCCTGGAAAACTTTGATATGGTCCAGTCTCTGTGTTCATCTTCTCTGCATCTTTACCCTGGCTATTGAGTGCTGCTGGAGATAATCTTCCATCTGTACAGATGAGGGCTACCAGATCAAGACCTTCTGCCCCATTTGGGCCCTCAGAACTTTCCTGGAAGCCTGTGTTTCTCGGTTCAGCAATTCCTCATTCTACAGAGTGGCTAGTTTAGATCTTCACTACATCTCTTCTTGCTACCTCCCATCTCAGTTTCAGTAGATGACCTTGCTCCCTACTTTACAGAAAAAAAATGAAATGTTATAATGAGAGTACCTGGAGAAGTTGTATAGGTGTTTTAAATGTGGTCTTTGGAATAAGGTTGAAAAATTAAGTCATTCTTAATTTCCGTTTCTTCCTTCACCCTTCATGGAAGTAACATCTCATCAGTTCTGCCCTCTAAATATCCCTATCCTCTTCTCATGATCTCGGCTTGCATTTCTTTAGTGTAAGTCCTCATAGTTTCTCACTTGTGAGGCTTCTAAGCTGATCCTCTGCCTCCAATCTTCATTCCCTACCCACCATACAGATTTTAGCACATTTCTCTTCTGCTTATGACCTCCCAGTGACTACCAATTGCTTATAGGCTAAAGCTCAACACCAGTTAAGAAGCAGTATATGCTCTGGTTACTACTTACCTTTCTATTCCCTCTTCATCCTTCTTCCAGCTTCTCAGCTCTTACAGAGCTTTTTCACCTTTGGCCTCTTGCAGTGCCCAAATTCTCCTGTGGGATTTATCCTTCTTTTGCTAAATCACATTCATCCACTCAGGCTCAGTTAAGAGGTTGCTTCCTCTGTCAACTCCAGGTTAGGAATAAGTGCCCCTCTAATAGGCTCCCATCTCACCCCAAGCTTTCACTCTTACAGCACTGTCATGCTTTATTGTGAGCATGTGCTTTTTGTTCATTCCCCACTGTATTTTTTATACCTAATACAATACCTAGCACTTGGTAAGAGTTCATGAAATGTTTTCTGAACAAATGGTGTGGTATAGTAAAGAGCATGGGATGTGAAGCCAAATCATTAATTGTGTTACTTAATTCTGTCTGAGTTTCAGTGATATGTTTTGTCTCTCTGTTGTGTATATGTGTGCAGGTGTGTGTATTATGTAAATTCAAAACATGCCTAGCAGTGTTTTAAATATAGTTGATGATCAATAAAGGATAATATTCATCTATCCATCCTATTAATTTGTCCTTGCAACAACTTGATAAGAGGGAGCATCTGGGAAGCCCCAGGCATTGCCAGCCCTGCTTCCCATGCAGTGAGAAAGACCATATCTTCCTGGGACTGGAGATGGTGAGCCGTCGAGCAGCTCTGTTCTTCCCACGGCAAATTCTTACCTCCACCTTTTCCTGCCTCCTCCAAGACCTTGCTCCATCTCTCTTTTTTCAGTAAGCTAGCCAATGGGGCTTCTATAGACAGTGATGATCTCCAAAATGAACTGAGTAGCATCAACATGATTAAGGGGGGTTTGAATGGCAAGATAAGCAGATGCTAGAGAAGTACTCAGTGCACTTGGCATCTCCTGACCAAGAGTATGTTTGATAATATCTATTGATATGACTTGAGATGAGAGAACTGTTTTCCACTGTTTGTGAAATTTGACGTCTCTTTGAGAAAATGAGTAGAGTGTCGTGGAAGTATAAAAGAGTACATTTACATTTTATTTTATTTTATTTTTGGAAAGGGAGAAAAAGGTGAATTTCTCAGGTTATAGCTGTTATTAATTGAGCTCCTACTGCAGGCCGAACACTGTGCTCAGGACTTTATATGCGTTATCTTATTTACTCCTCACAAGGATCCTGTAAAATAGCATTTCACTACCATTTAGCACTAAGGAAACTGAGACTTGGGAATGTTGTCCAAGATTTTCATAGCAAGTAAGCAATATACTGGAACCAGTATATAGACACAGGGTTGACACTAAAATCACATCACTGTTCTGGGGCCAGTGAGCTCAATGTCCTTCTTGGGCAGGATTCTAGAACATTTAGGAGTCCTTTAGGAAAGATCAGGATCCTTATAAGTCAGCATAGATTCCTGAGAAGAAATCATATCCGAATAATATAATTTCCTTTTTTGACAGCATTGCTAAACTTCAAGGTCAGAGAAAATGCAGAGTTTGAATATTGTATCTTGGAATATTAGAAAAGTATTTAACAAGGTCTTTCATGATATCCTTGTAGACTTTATGTAGTGTGACCTAGCTGGTGGTCCTGTTATGAGAGTGCAACAGTTATACTCAAATGTGCTTATATCAGTGAGAGTTTACTGGAAGAAACAGAAACTACTCTAGGTATTCCACACACAAAGAAATTTAAGTCAGAGATTGTATTCATGTGTTCTCATATTGCTTTAAAGAACTGCGTGAGACTGGGTAATATATAAAGAAAAGGGGTATAATTTGCTCATGGTTCTGCAGCCTGTACAGGAAGCGTGGCTGGGGAGGCCTCAGGAAACCTACAATCATGGTAGAAGGGGAAGGGGAAGCTGGCACGTCCTACGTGGCTGAACACAAGAAAGAGCAAAGGGGGTGGTGCTATACCCTTTTAAACAACCAGATCTTGTGAGAACTCAACCACGAGACAGTACTGGGGAGATGGTGCTAAACCATTAGAAACCACCCCCAGGATCCAGTCATCTCCCATCAGGCCCCCCTCCAGCATTGGGAATTAAAATTCAGCGTGAGATTTAGGTGGGGACATAGAGCCAAGCCATATTAGAGATGTAGATGTTAAGAAAATCAATGGAAGGCTAGAGGAGAAGACTGTGTAGCATAGGCTTCAGGAGTGACTCCCACAACACCACAAAAGTGAGCATATAAGGAACAACTACTACTGCCACAATGAGGAATAGCAATCCAGAGGCTGCCACTGGCACTGTTGAGTTCAGTAATACAGATTGAAATAAACCATCATTGCTATTTAGGGATTAGAAAGCTACTAAATATTACTGCAACCACTCCTCAGTACCTGTGAATCTGGTGACTAGATGCTAGAATGCTGCTGTAAATAATCAAGTCTCCATGACAGGGCTTGCAAGAAGGAAATAACTAAACTAGCAGACACATTGCTTCTGTTTGTTTTTTCCACCCTGCAGTTGTGAAAGAGTACACTTACCCAGAACTCTAGTTGCAAGGAATTCTGAGAAATGTGGTGCTCACCTCTCTAGCCTCTATGATACAAAGGCTCACCAGAGGCACATGGCAGTGGTTGCTAAATTTCGGTTGACTACAGTGTTAAATAATAAATCGTTTACAAGAAGATTTCTCATTTTGTGATACAGAACCTCGGCCTCAAGTCCTGGCTAGCTCAAAATTTTTCATAGAAACTTGGATGAAGCTATAAGGTGAAGGTCCATCAGAATTGCAAATAACATGAAGTGGAACAAAATAAAAATATGTTATAGGATAGAATGAGGATCCTAAAAGATCACCACAGGCTGGAGCAGTGGGCTTGATTTACAAGATAAACCCTGGTCTTGGGTCCAAATAACTAGCCTTACAAGTATTTGTAACAGTCAGTCTTCAGAGATACTGGTCTGAAGACTGGAGCAGGGCTTGGGCATCTCTGCTTTTAAAATATATTTTTTAAAATTTAAAAACTCTACAAGAGCTTCTGAGGGGCAGCTAGGACAGATAACCACTTTTTAGAACAAGGAAATAAACAGCTTCCCTCTGCTCTCAGGAGCTGGGAGCTGGAACTCATCTGGAATATTGTGTTTAGAACTTACGGGAGTATTTAAGAAGGCTGGAGATACACTGGAGCATGTTGAACAGAGAGGCAGCTGGATGGCGATGTAGGTGGAGACCATGTTGTGTTAAGAATGGGTGGAGAGGCCAGGCGTGGTGGCTCATGCCTGTAATCCCAGCACTTTGGGAGGCTGAGGCAGGCGGATCATCTGAGGTTGGGAGTTCGAGACCACCCTGACCAACATGGAGAAACCCCGTCTGTACTAAAAATACAAAATTAGCTGGGTGTGGTGGCCTGTAATCGCAGCTGCTCGGGAGGCTGAGGCAGGAGAATTGCTTGAACCTAGGAGGTGGAGGTTGCAGTGAGCTGGAGATTGCACCATTGCACTCCAGCCTGGGCAACAATAGCAAAACTCCATCTCAAAAAAAAAAAAAAAAAAAAAAAAAGAATGGGTAGAGAGGCCGGGCGCCGTGGCTCATACCTGTAATCCCAGCACTTTCAGAAGCCAAGGCAGGTAAGGTCAGGAGTTCGAGACCAGCCTGGGCAACATAGTGAAACCCCATCTCTACTAAAAATACAAAAATTAGCCAGGCATGGTGGCATGTACCTGTAATCCCAGCTACCCAGGAGGCTGAGGCAGGAGAATCGCTGGAACCCAGGAGGCAGAGGCTGCAGTGAGCTGAGATCGTGCCACTGCATTCCAGCCTGGGTGACAGAGCAAGACTGTCTCAGAAAAACAAAAAAAGAATGGGTGGAGAAATCACCAGTTATGTTTAGGTTGTATATTATTTACTTTTATTAACCTTTCATAAATATTTATCATTTCTTAAATACTGGGTTAAATAATATTTACTAAATATACATTTTAAAAATGTCTTACCTGTATGTGCCTGTAGTATTTATTGATTTTGAGAATTTCAGAGTTTATTTTGGACAGCACATATATGCAGTTTTACTTAAATAGTAGGAGAAAGCAAATGAAGTTCTGCTTTAGCTTTTTAGGAGTTACTCTGGAAACAGATACTAGATATTCAGTGGCAGTTTAGGAGAGATACCAAGAAAGGAAGGCTGACTCTGCTCCCTGGTTCATCCATTGTTCCTAGACAAAATTGTGAAGTGTGAGGCAATTTGTTTTGTTCTGAACATCTACTTCCATGCCGTATTCTTTGCTTAGTAATATCTTTCTCTTAGTTCTCATATCCTTTCCTTCCTTCCTTCTTTTGCCCAAAATCTGTTTTGGAAAAAGACCAGATACACAGTAATAAAATGCCTAATAATGTTTAAGTTCATGAAATACATTTTCACCCAGAATCATACAGCCTTGAGCCAAAGGAGTAAATCACTAAGGATGGAATTTTAGATGCCAAGAAATAATTGGCAAGGGTAGGAGAATGTGTAGGGGAATTACTTTCCCACTTATCATGCTTTTATGAAACACTGTTGCATTCCTCTTTAACTTAGGAGGTTAATGTTGCCCGGGATATGACAATAAAGGTGACAGCAATGAACTACAGGTCCCTCCTGCAGCTGGGTGCAAATACTCATCGTATTTCTGGGCAACTAGAAATCGTTCATTTTCCTTTACAGAAGTACGAGGAAGCCAGGTAAGGTGTGGCTGCAGTGGTTTGGAGTTCCCTGTGGGCACTGAGTATAGTCTACTCTTCTGTGTGCTCTTGGTCCGTGGGATGTTTAACAAAGTGCTGGTGTATGTATTTTGGTTGTAGGATACCTCTTTTTTAGCACAAAACACACACAAGGATGTAAATATTAGTCTTCCCTGTACAAATGAAAATCTCTTTCCTGTGTAGGCCTTTGAAGAAAGCATTTTCATAGATACACACAGTGACCATTACAATATTCATTACTTGCACAGGAAATCCTTTTACTTAACTAAAATCTTGGGCTTCAATTTTTGTTTCCTTCTATTCTGCCTTCATTGGAGATTGAAAACAGCTGGTCATTATTTTCTGTGCAAAGAACCCTTCATAAATACTTGGATACTTATTAAGTTCTTCCTCAGACTTGACTTTTCTTAGCTGAATAATTTCAGTCTCTTTAACCTTTGTGCAGGTATTATTTTCTAAGCTTTTTAATCTCTTATGAATAGTCCGTGGAACTTCTCCATGTTATGTTTATCCTTCTTTGTTTTAAAATACAGTATGGTGAAGTTGAGAAAAAAACTGATGTCAGTAGCTTCTGTGTTAACATCCTGGTTTTTATATGTATTCACTATACTCTTGGCAACAAATTAAAGGACACATTTCCAAGGTCATTAATGAGGTGGAACCACCCACATCTTAAAATATTTTTAGAAGAACAAATTAGGTAATCTTTATAAATCTCTTTGATGTTGACACATACTTTGCTAAAGTCATGATTGTTATTTTATTCTCTAAACTTGAATATCTTTGTCATAATCATGGTAAGAAGTTAAAAATTAAATTATTTTGTTAGAGTATTTTTAAATATTACTTTATATATTTACATTTTTATGAGGACTTTTGTTTAGAAGATGTGCAAATTAGGAAACTTAATGAATAATTGTGGGTGGACTGACATATTTTCTATGGTATTATATTCCTCACAATTTGATTTACTTGTTAATGTTTTGGGGATGCATGAAGGAGATGAAAAGCAACCTTTTTCTTTAAAATTTCTTATCCACAAAGAGAATGAATGATAGTTACCTTATTCTTTATTGCTAATAGGCTTTTAGTTCCACAAGCAACTAGTTGAAGGAATTGGGGCCAAAATTGAGGAACTAGTTTATTCTGAACATTAAAATTATTGTTAAAATAAAATGTTTTTTTAAGCTGGGGATCAGAATTCAGCTGCAGCTGGAGAAATTGATGTCAATTTTATGTGATTATTCTTTCTGTGCTTAAAAAAAGTATTTGCCGTAGCAACCACATCACATATGACAGTGGTTACTATCTTGAGATTTCCTGCTTTATTTTCTCATTGAAGAGCCTAGTATTTTTTTTTTTTTAATAAGTCGTAAGTCAGAAACATCATCCTCTCTGTCCCACTTCTGTGAACATGTATCTCCCTGGAGACTCAGCTCCACATTGTGGCGTGTGTTTCATATTGTGTCGTTAAACATTACTGGGCAATTGCAGCTGCCCCCTCCCATTAACTTTTAAAACAAACCTAACCTGTTTTCCTCTTTAAAATTATTTTAAAATTGTTTTTTAATCTTTGATGTGTATGACAAAGAGATACTTTAAATGTTAATGCTAGGTTTTAAATTAAGCAATGGAAAATATTTAGAAGTGTAAGCACATACGTTTGAATAAAAAATTAAGTGTAAACATATCTTGGTTAATAGTATCTTATCAAATCATCCAGAAAGAAAAATCTAACAGAATAGATTCCTTCTTTTATTTAAGTTGCTTTTTAAACTTTTGTTAACTCTCTGTAAGAATGTTTATTTTTATCTTAGGAATGGGTTATTTTTAAAATTTTTGAGTATGGAAGCCAAAAGGCATTTTGCCATAGGTTTTTTAGGTCAACCTGTAAATAAACCTTTAAAACTATAATGTATCTGAAACGTACTGATATTTAAACTACTCTGTATAATAGTGGACTTCAAGTTTGAAATTGGGATGTTTCTGCAGTAAAACTGAAGATCACTGCTTCTTCTGCTTCTCCCTACATCCTCCATTTGGGAATAGAAATGTATCAGTTAAGGACTGAATTTGACTGTATGTACCAATAAACCCAAATAACAGTGGTTTAAACAAAATAAGATTAATTTCTTTTCTCATTTAATGAGAAATCCAGAAGCAGAGTATCCAGCACTGGCAGAGTGAGTTCATGATGTCATTAGAAATCCTTTCTGTGACACCATCTTTAGGGTATTATGCTTGTTCTTCTGCCTGCAAAATAAATGCAGGATCTCTAGCCATCAAGTCTGCATTCCAGGCAGTAGAAAAGAGCAAAAACCAGAAAGGATTGTGCCTGTACCAAGAAAACAGAGCTTTCCTAGAAACCCTTACTTGATTTTTTTTTTTTTTTTTTAAGAGAAGGGTCTTACTTTGTCATCTAGAGTGGAAATGGTGGTGTGAACATAGCCCATAACTTATTGCAACTTCAAACTCCTGGCTTCAAGCAATCCTCCTGCCTCAGCCTCCCAAAATGCTGGGATTAGAGGTATGAGCCACCATACCTGGCCTAAACTGTTATTTTTATGTGTCATTAGCCAGAATTGTATTACATGGCCACTTTTTCCAACAAGATAGATACTTTCTCACCCCTAGTCAGGAAGCTAGGAATTATAGATATTAGGGAGGCAAATTTTTCACTTCAAGACACTACGACATTAATGGTGGCTCATGTGACTTCAGTTAGAAGCTCCTGATTGGGATGTTGTCAGGAGCACGCACAAGACTGTTGGGGTTAGAAGAGTAGATTCCTGGAATGAAATTTCCTAGTAATTTCCTTTCTTTATTTAATCAGCACCAAGGAGAAGTCTGCTTCTCCCCTTTCTGTTGCTACCACTTCTCTCTAATCAAACTGTTTCTTCTCTGACTCATTGCAGAAAAGAACACTGTCTTTCCTTCAGCCTTTTTCTTACTCTCCTCATCTTTATAGGAAATGCCTAGTCAGCCCATCTTTCTGTTTTGAAGGTTTTTATAGAAGATTAAAATTCCCCCCACTTTATTCTTCGTAGTGAAAAAAGCAACTTCTGAGATTTGATTTTTCTCCTTCTCCTTCCCAGTGTATGCTGCTACTCTTAATATGTAGGTCATATTAGAATAGGTACTCTATAAATGTTAGTTTCTGGTAGGAAAATATTAGTTTTTAATTTACTCCAATAATGGTTTCGGTGAATTTTCTCAGATACAGAGGTCTGAAGTAATAAGAGTCAGTGGTATATCAAGAGAACCCTGTTTATTACAGTACTGGGGAGTTTGTAAAGATTCTGGGATCTCCTAGTTGAGATAAGGAACTCTTATGGTTAATAAGGAGACCATAATGAGAGCCTCAGCAGTCAAACCAGTGCTGGATGAAAAAAAAAAAATTAATGAAAGCAATGTGGTCCTGGCTTGGTGTGGAGAGAGGAAGATGATCTGGGGAGGAACATAGGTCACAGAGGGCTGCTGTCCTCACTGAATTAGTAGTGCCACAATGCATGCTTTTTGTAGTTTCTATTGTTTTGTTTCATTTTTACCAAAGTACCTACAAATACTAAATTTACTTTTTATAGAATGCTATCTAGAAATACGCTTCAGTGAAACCTTTCTATTCATTATCAAATACAGTTGATAATGGTGGTTTAGGAGTTTCTTATTTTTCCAGCAGTTCGTTTCTAAAGAAACCATTTTCCCTCTCCTCCCTGACTCTGACTTTCCTTGACAAACTTGATAATCCTTATTATATAATACTGAATGTTAAAGTTTTCAGATGTATTTATGTGTGTGACACATTTTAAGACTTCTTGATGAAAACAGAACTTACAACTAAATATATAATTCTATTATAGAATCAATCTTCCTTTTAGAAAGAAAAAGAAACAAAAAGAATATTGAGCAAAGAATTTCTTTAAGGGATTATCTACCTTCTCCTAGCTTTATGGTTTGATTTACTACTTTGATTAGTTTATAAAAAATATGTGTAAGTTGAGCTACACTTGCAATTTTTTTAAACTTGCAAAATGGGACAGAAATGGAGAATAACAGGTTAGATTCCTAGACTTGATTTTCATTTAAGAGGTTACCATGGGAACCAAATTTCAATTCTGAATATAGAGAAATATGTCTTGTAATGATGAAGCCTAGAGACAAATCAAAGGTACTAAAAATCTGCTGAAATTGTTAATAGAATGTATGTGTCCTATCTAAACGTCAGTAATGTAACCCATCAGATTAACCAATTTCTATTTTTGTTGTTGATTTCAGGGAACAAAGTTGAAGATGAACACCATAAACACCATGTCTTTATTTTTAGCATATTTATTGATTGTTGAAATATTACACCTTCTATATATTTTGTTCATTTTTAACACCCCTGTAAAATCTGTTATGACAGGAAATCTAAAGGCAGCCTTGGCCATTATCTTGCTGAACTGTCCCTAAGGAGTTTCATTTTCATGAACTTTGAATGTGACATATGAGAGTGTTCTAAGTTCTAAAGGTTTACCACAAATATTGGTGTTTTATACTATCTTAAATTTGATAGACTGTCTCAATATCTTTACAGTGGGTACCGTTTGGGTCCCAGATGTCTTGTCACATTTATTTTCTAGCCATCTAAAGCTGTAATTAGAGGACTGGTCCTTAGATAAACAGTTGTGTTGAGAGTCTTTTTCGATTTTTCCACTAATACATGCATATTCTGAAAATCAGGTTCTTTCTGACTCTACTGGGATAGATCATTCTATTATTACTTGCACCAACCTAATAATAATTGTAGTAGTCACAATACTTTCTCAAATACGTTATCAGCAGTGCACCAGTGCTAGTAATGAAATACATATACCTTCTACTAATTCAAAAGTAACGTTGAAAAACCATGTAACATGGCTCCTGCTGTTGTTGTTCATAGAATATCTAGGTAGACAGTCAAAAACACAAATTGATAGAGATAGCTGTGAAATTATTTAGGTAAAGGATTTGGAATTCTGCATTAGGGAACTTATGACTTAATGAAAAGTAAAGATGGAAACACATTTAAAAGACATAACTCAACCAGGTGTGGTGACCCACACCTGTGATCTCAGCACTTTGGGAGGCCAAAATGGGAGGATTGCTTGAGTCCAGGAGTTTGAAACCAGCCAAGGCAGCATAGTAAGACCTCATCTCTACAAAAAGTAAACAAAAATTAACCAAGTGTGGTGGTGCATGTCTGTAGTCCTAGCTACTCAGGAGGCTGAGATGGGAAGATCACTTGAGCCCGGGAGGTCAAGCCTTCAGTGGGTGGAGATCATGCCACTGCACTCCAGACTGCGAGACAGAAGGAGAGACCCTGTCAGTCAGTCAAATCAGTCGGTCCATCCCCCCATCCATCCATACAACATATTCATAGGGTAAAAATAAAAATTACTTTTACCAATAATTATATTATTCACATGTTTACATTGTATCGTAATCATTCATTTAATCAGAGATTAGGCTCAGCTATCAAAACACCCACTAGAAAGTGAAAAGGACCTCTGGATAGGTATTAAAAAATAAGATTACTTGCAAATAAAGATCTGCACATAGAGAAAAACTTAGTTATTTAAAAAAGAGTAAATAACACAAAACCACATAATTAGCAGGATTTCTGAGATACATTTCTATACTCATGTTCATAGGAGCATTATTCAGCGAAAGTGGAAAAACCCAAGTATTCATTGACAGACAAATGGATAAGCAAAATGTAGTATATGCATAGAATTGAATGTTTTTTATCCTTGAAAAGGAAGGAAATGTTGACACATGCCACAACGTGAATGAACCTTGAGGTCATTATGTTAAATGAAATAAGCCAATCATTAAAAAAAAAAAAAAGAGGAAAAAAAAAAAACACTTTAATGGATTTCACTTATATGAAGTATCCAGAGTAGTAAGACTCATAAAAACAGAAAGTAAAATGGTGGTTGCTAGAGGTAGGGAAAAATGGCGAGTTGTTTATTGAGTGCAAGAGTCTCCATTTTGCAAGGTGAAAGTTCTGGAGATTGGTCACACAGTACCTCATGCTACTGAACTGCACATTTTTAAATGGTTAAGATGGTAATTAAAAAATTTTTTTTATTGTGGTAAAATGCATATACCTAAAATTCACCATCTTAACTATTTTTAAACATAAGCATACCTCATTATTGCAATTTGCTTTTTTGTGCTTCACAGACACTGTTTTTTACGGATTGAAGGTTTGTGGCAACCTTGTGTCAAGCAAGTCTGTTGGCGCTGTTTTTCCAACGTTATGTGCTCACTTTGTGTTTCTGTTTCATAGTTTGGTACTTTTCACAATATTTCAAACCTTTTCATCGTTATTATATCTGTTACAGTAATCTGTGATCAGTGGTTTGATGTTACTATTGTAATTGTTTTGGGACACAACAAACTGTGCCTATATAAGATGGCAAATTTAATTGATAATTGTAGTATGTGTTCTGACTGCCCCACCAGCAGGCCATTACCCTGTTTCTCTCCCTCTCCTCAGACCTCCCTGTTCTCTGAGACACCACAGTATTGAAATTAGGCCTATTGATAACCCTACAATGGCCTCTATGTGCTAAAGTGAAAGGAAGAGTCACACATCTCTCACTTTAAATCAAAAGCTAGAAATGATTAAACTTAGTGAGGAAGGCATATTGAAAGTTGAGACTGGGTGAAAACTAGGCCTCTTGCACCAAACAGCCAAGTTGTGAATGCAAAGAAAAAGTTATTAAAGGAAATTGAAAGTTCTACTCTAGTGAACACATGAATGATAAGAAAGTGAAACAGCCTTTCCCTTTCTGATATGCAGAAAGTTTGAGTGGTGTGGATAGAAGATTAAACCAGTCACAACATTTCCTTAAGCCAAAGACTAATCCGGATCAAGGCTCTAATTCTGTTCAATTCTGTAAAGGCTGAAAGAGGTGAGGAAGCTGCAGAAGAAAAGTTTGAAGCTAGCATAGGTTGGTTCACGACATTTAAGGAAAGAAGCTATCTCCGTACTGTAAAAGTACAAAGTGAAACAGCAAGTACTGGTGTAGAAGCTGCAGCAAGTTATCCAGAAGTTGTAGCTAAGATAATTGATGAAGGTGGCTACACTAAACAACATAGTTTCAATATAGAAGAAACAGTCTTCTATTGGAAGATGTCATCTACGACTTTCCTAGCTCCAGAGGAGAAGTCAATGCCTGGCTTCCAAGCTTCAAAGGACAGGCTGGTGGTAGAGATTAAGTTAAAACCAATGTTCATTTACCATTTTGAAAATCCTAGGGCCCTTAAAAATTGTGCTAATTCTGTTCTTCCTGTGCTCTGTAAATGGAATAATGAAGCCTGGATGGCAGCACATTTGTTTACACTATGGTTTGCTGAATATTTTAAGCCTACTGTTGAGACCTACTGCTGAGAAAAAAAGATTATCTTTGGACTGTTACTGCTCAATGAGAATGCACCTGGTCACCCAAGGGCTCTGATGGAAGTATGCAAGGAAATTAATGTTGTTTTCATGCCTGCTAACACAACATCCATTTTGTAGCCCATATATCCAGGAGTATTTTAGACTTTCAAGTCTTATTATTAAGAAATACGTTTTATAAGGCAATATCTGCCATAAATAGTGATTGCTCTGATGGATCTGGGCCAAGTAAGTTGAAAACCTTCTGGAAAGGATTCACCATTCTTCATGTTATTAAGAACATGTGTGATTCATAGGAAGAGGTAAAAAGATCAGCATTAACAGGAGTTTGGAAGAAGTCCATTCCAACCATCATGGATGACTTTAAGGGGTTAAAGACTTCAGTGGAGGAAGTAACTGCAAGTGTGGTGGAAATAGTGAAAGAACTAGACTTGGAAGTACAACCTGAAGATGTGACTGAATCGCTGCAATCTCATTATTAAACTTGAACAGATGAAGAGTTGCTTCTTGTGGATGAGCAAAGAAAGTGGTTTCTTGAGATGGAATCTACTCCTTATGAAGATGCTGTGAACATTGTTGAAATGACAACAAAGGACTTAGAATTTTCCATAAACTTAGTTGATAAAGCAGTGGTAGAGTTTGAAAGGATTGACTACAATTTTGAAAGTCGCTCTGCTGTGGGTAAAATGTTATGAAACAACATCTCATGCTACAGAGAACTCTTTTGTGAAAGGAAGAGTTAACTGATACAGCAAACTTCACTGTGGTATTATTTAAGAAACGCTACAGCCACCCCAAACTGGACTTCTAAGCAGCACAGGTGCCTCTGCACTCTCTCATTATTCTCCAGGGTTCTCCCGCTGACATTCCAGTCAAATCTTAGCTGTTTATCTGTTGCCTTGGTCTTTTTTTGTTGAGAGTGGACTAGCACCAGGCCTCTCTTGTCAGCCATCTTTCTGATGTCACTCCTAAACATAACTTTTAGAAAACCAAATACCGCATGTTCACACTTAAAAGTGGAAGCTAAATGTTGAGAACACATGGACACATCTGGGGAACAACATACACTGGGGCTTTTCAGAGAGTGGAGGCTGGGAGGAGGGAGAGGATCAGTAAAAACAACAAATGAGTACTAGGCTTAATACCTGGGTGATGAAATAATCTGTACAACAAACCCCAATGACACAAGTTTACCTATGTAACAAACCTGCACATATACCCCTGACCTTAAAAGTTAAAAAAATTTTTAAGAAAATTGACATTGTGAAGGCAAGCAATCAAACAAACATAACTTTTGTGTGCACTGGGAAACCAAAAAATTTATGTGACTTACATTATTGCAATATTCTCATTATTGCAGTGGTCTGGAACCAAACCTGCAATAACTGCAAAATATGCCTGTATCTAGTTCAGTGGTATTAATCTTAAGCACTTCCATGAAGTTGTGCAGCCATCACCACCATCAATTTCCGTAATTCTTTTCATCTTGTAAAACTCAGCTTCTGTACCCATGAAACACTAACTCCCCCCATTTCCCTGTCCTCTTATTCCCTAGTAACCACCATTCTGTTTTCTGTCTCTCTGATGTTGACTACTCTAAGTACCTGACATAAGTGGAATCATACAGTATTTTGTTCTTTTGTTACTAGCTTATTTCACATAGCATAATGTCCTCAGGGTTCATCCATGTTGTAGCATGTGTCAGAATTTCCTTCCTCGCATTTTGCTTATCCATTCCTCCGCAAATGGGCACTTGGCTTGCTTCCATGTGTTAGCTATTATGAATAATGCTGCAATAGACATGGGGATACAGATACCTCTTCAAGACCTGGCTTTCAATTCCGGATATATACCCAGAAGTAAGATGGTAAATTTTATCTTATAAAAAATTTTTTAAAACACATAAGGTGAAGTCAATAAAACCTTCGTTTTGATATGGCAAACCATTTTATTTTAAGGCAATGAGACAGAATTTTTTTAATGAATAAATATCACCATTACCACTCTCTCTTGTATCCTCACCTAAGCCGTCTCACCTAGGCTCCCAATCTGTCAAATAATGCACGTAGAGATCCAAAAGTAGGGAGAAAGGAAAGAGGAGATAGGATGCTTACCTGTCAGTTCTGTCTCCCTCACCCCACCCTTTTGTTTTTTGAAGTTCGTTTAAGAATTCCAGACTCTCTGATTTGTCACATAAACTAGGCATCGATTTAGGCTTTCCTCATATTTTTAAAGACTAAAAATAAGTCTTAGCATGCATTCTTTTGACCAAAATGACCTTAAAGCTCATCCCAACTAACAATGTTACTTAGTTGTCATAGTAGTAACTGTAGTTTTAAACTGTGCCAGGACTATTATAAATGCAATCTAGGTTGATCAGATGACTGTTATGAATATTATGTCTCTTTTTAGAGGAACAGTGAGACTAGAATGTCTCTATAGGCAAGTAAACAAGTTGGTGATGACTCTGAAACATATATCCTATGAAAGGAACTGGGAATGTTTTATATTAAAAATAGACAGCCAAGACAGGAGCCATTACCTCTGTCTTCAGATATTTGAGGAACAATTATATGAAAGAGGAATTTATTTGGAGCATGAGTGTAAATTATAGAAGGAAAGATTTCAGTTTTACATTTTAAAAATACTTTTTATAACTTAACAGTTGCCCAGCAGGGCCCCTTGTGGGGAGGTGCACTCCCCACAAAAAAATTTTAAGAAACTAGTTTACCACCTGACCAACATGGAGAAACCCCATCTCTACTAAAAATACAAAATTAGCCAGGCATGGTGGCATGTGCCCGTAATCCCAGCTACTTGGGAGGCTGAGGCAGGAGAATTGCTTAAACTCGGGAGGCAGAGGTTGTGGTGAGCTGAGATCATGCCATTGCACTCCAGCCTGTACAACGAGCAAAACTCCATCTCAAAAAGAAAAAAGAAAGTAATTTACTTTCTATTTGGAGAATTATATGGGAAATGCCTTCTTGGTGGTCTCTGGGACATTTATTTGGAGCCCTGGGGCTTTAAGGAATCCAATTTGAAAACCACCGATCAAGACCAGTATAGCCAGATTAAAAATCTAGTTATTCCAAATATTTATTTCCTATTTAGTCATTCAGTATAAAAAATGAAGAGCCATTGAAAGATGCTGAGGAGAATGACGTGTTTTGGTTTGTATTTAGAAAGGTCACCATGTTGACAATGTGGAAATTAAAATCAAAACTGTGATATTGGAAGCAAGGAGACGAGTTTGGAGGCTGCTACAATGGTCTAAGCAAGAAATGATTAGAAGCTAAACTAAGACAGTTGCAATGATAAGTAGAGAAAAGGGGTTATGGTTAACTGTATTGAGAAGTAGAATTAAAAGACCTAATAATCAGTTTGTGATGGGAAGGGAGGAATCTTGAGTTAATTCTCAACTTTATTATTTTTGGGGATTGAGTAAGTAAGGTTGACTTTAGTGGAGATAGAATATGTCAGGGGAGCTGTAGGTTTGAAGGGAAAGATCTTGAATTTAGTTTTAGAACTGGTAAATTAATTGGCAGCTCACCTCAGATTAAGTTGTCTAATAGCAAGCAAAGTTAGATATGGAACTTAGGAGCAAGGTCTGGGCTAGAGAGGTAGTGTTGGGAGACATGGATGTAAGTTTGGCAGGCGAAGCTGTGGAAGTCCAGGGGCAGAGGGAATCAGAAAGACTGAAGAAGCAGTTTGATAGATATAAGAGGAAACTGAGTAAGTCCTTGTAATTTCTTTTTTAATTTTTTAAAAGTATATATATATATATATTTTTTTTTAATTTGAACAGGGTCTTGCTCTGTTGCCCAGGCTGAAGTGCAGTGGCACAATCATGACTCACTGCAGCCTTGACCTCGCAGGCTCAAGTGACCCTCCCAACCTCTGCCCCCGAAGTGGCTGGGACTACAGATAGGTGCCACCACACCTGGCTAATTTTTTGTATTTTTCATAGAGACAGAGTCTCGCTATGTTGTTCAGGCTGGTCTTGAGCTCCTGGGCTCAAGCATCCCTTCCACCTTAGCCTCCCAAAGTTCTGAGGTTACGGGCAATGCGCCACCATGCCTAGCCAAGTCCTCATAATTTCTTACAGTTGAAAATGTACAATAACAATAGCAATGCAGGCTTAAATACAAAGAAAAAAGTCCACCAAAAACACTTGAGTTTTTAAAATTTACTTTCTTTGAGAAATTTGAAATACAGCTGAAATGATTTTTAATAAAATTACGATAATGATTCTACTAAACTTCTGAAGTGTTTCTACAATCTAAACATTCCAGACCTTTGCCTAATCATCAGCTTAATTTTTATTTGATCTGGGTATTTTTAAATTCTTATTTCGCTTTGTTCTTTATGAAATTAATTATGTTGGCCTTGAATCTGACCAGTGCAAATTTATTATATGGCTTCATAAAAAATCATACTTCAATGAAAATACTTCCTTAAATGTAAGAACTTATACCTTCCTTATGTTCTTTGTTTACCTAAGGAAATGCAACCTCACCACAAGTACAAAGACCATCTTTCATGGACTACTTTGATAAGCAAGACTTCAAGAATAAGAGTCACGAAAACTGTAATCAGAACATGCATGAACCCTTCCCTTTGTCCAAAAACGTTTTTCCTGATAACTGGAAAGTTCCTCAAGATGGAGACTTTGACTTTGTAAGTACATTTTAATTCTTCCATTTATGTTTTCTCCTTTTATATTTTACCATCAAATTGAGAAGCATAGTTCATATGTATATGAACTGTGTGTATGTATATACAATTATAGACCATATGTTAGTATTCATTTTACAGCCATATATGTGGATAGAGGAATTGTGAAGCTGTAGCTTACTTATAGAAATATACTTGCAGAAAATACTTTTTTATAGTTAAATAAATCATAGCTGAAATTTAGACAAATATTCAGGACTCCTTAAAACTAAAATGACAACTATTTTAAAAGATGTTTTCAATAATGCAAATATGAGATACTTCTGACAGTCAGTAAACTCAGTTGCCAAAATTAATGATGCAAAGGTATTTATGGCATAGTTTGAGAATTTGCTTCAATTTTGAAAGTATATGAGTTGGTTTCTATTTGAGTAAGTGTTAATTCCACTTAGTTTCTCAGAAATAATAGTCCTATTCTGTACCTAGGAGCATATAAACTTCCGTATAAAACTGCCTTATTGCCTATTTTGTTACATTATCTCTTTATTTCTTCTACCCTGGTTCTTCTTACTTCTTTTAAAGAATGCATAAAATACAGATAAACTATTTTAAAGTAACTGTTTCCAGAACTTGAGAGAGTAAATTCTCAAAATGAGTTATTTAATGGAGTGAAAATTTTGTGGAGTAAATTTTTACTTAAGAACATCTTAAATAACAATGTTACTTTTGCATATTGTTCTAGAAGATTTTTTTCCAAATAAAATAACTTTATAATCCTTTGTAGTTTTATTAATAAATGTATGTATACGTAAATACAATTTTAGATATATGTAAATATATACATTTTTTAAATTTAAGAATTTTTAAGTAATATTAAACCATTTTGCTTAGACAACATGACTCCAAATGCTTTGCAATTATAAATATTTTAAGTACTTTTTTCCTCAGTGTTGTGATTGAGTTTTTAAATAATCGGATAATAAAGTTTCAAAATCTGTCCCCAGTAAATTTAGTACTAATTGCTAGCAAATATTAGCGGTATAATTCACAGGTTAGCCTGCAAACATCATTGCAATGTCTACTCAATATTTTTTTCAATATCATAGTAAGCAATTAGAAAAATAAAATCAGTATGTCTTTAGTCCTAATAAGATTTCATTTTAAGCTATCTACTTTTTAAAAATTATGAATTATTTAGAATGCTGACATTTAAGCTTTAAATTATTCATGAATATAATGAATAATGTAGAGTATTTAACCTCAAAGAGTTCTGTCTTGTGTCATTTGGAATAAATCTTTTTTTTTTGTTGGCATAAATTTAAGGGTACAAGTGCAGTTTTTTAAATTTACATGGATATAGTGCATCGTGGTGAAGTCTGGGCTTTTAGTGTAACCATTACCCAAATAATGTACTTTGTACCCTTTAGTAATTTCTCATCCCTGACTCCCTTCTTGCCGTCTCACCCTTCCAAGTTTCCATTGTCTATTATTCCACACTCTGTGTCCATGTGTACACATTAGTTAGCTCCTACTTATACATGAGAACATGCAGTATTTGACTTTGCTGTTTCTGTTTCACTTAAGATAATAGCCTCCAGGTCCATCCATGTTGCTTCAAAAGTTAAGATTTTATTCTTTTTTATGGCTGAATAGTGTGGAATACATCTTAATGGTCTCTGAGAAACAGTTTGAAATGAGCTACAAAGTAATGAATAAATTATCATGGGTAAAAAATGGCAAATAAAATGATTTAATTTTGCTTCAGTTAATCTTTCTACCACCCCAAAATTTAATGGCTTAAAATAACAACTATTTTACTTTCATCAAAACCACAATTTTGTGGGTTAATAGTTTGTCTAGGTTTATCTAAGTGTGTCTTCTGCTGGGCTCACCTGGGGTTTCTTAAGTGACTGCGGTCATCTGCTGACTTGAATGGGGCTGAACAGTCTCTAAAATTACTTCACAAATGTGTTGGCAATTGTGCTGACTATTGGCTAGGTCGTATGATCTCATCAGGCAAGCCTGGGGTTTTTACGTGGCAATAGTAGCCTTCCAAGAAGGTGAAAACAAGGTTGTAAGGCCTCTTGACGTCAGCTTAGGATCTGCACAATGTCCATTGATAATAGCATCAAAAAGAATGAGATACTTGAGAATAATGTTAACCAAGTAGGTAAAAGACTTGTACACTGAAAACTGCAAAAATATGGGTGAAAGAAATTAGACATCAATGCATGAAAAGACATATTCATAGATCATAAGCTTTAATATTGTTAGGATGTTTATATTGCCTAAAGCGATCTACAGATTAGTTGTTATCTCTGTCAAAATCCTAATGATATTTTTTGCAAAAGTAGAAAAAACTCATCCTAAAATTCATATGGATTCTCAAGGGACCCTAATTAGTCAAAACAATCTTGAAAAAGAAAAACAAAATTGAAGATCTCATGTTTCCTGATTTCAAAACTTACTACCAAGCTATTGAAATCAAAACAGTGTGATTCTGTCAGAAAGACACATGTAGACCAATGGAATAGAGAGCTGAGAAGTAAACTTTTCACATCTGTGGTCAAATGATTTTTGACAAGGGTCCTAAGACCATTCAGTGGGGGTAAAGAAGAGGCATATCAACAAATCGTGCTGGGAAAACTGGATATCTACATGCAAAAGAATGAAGTTGGAGTCTTACTTTACACCATATATAAAAATTAGTTCAAAATGGGCCAAAGATCTTACAGTAAGAACTAAAACTAAAAAATTACTAGGAAATACATATGAGAAAAACTTCATGACATTGGATTTGGCAGTGATTTCTAGGCTATGACACTAAAAACAAGTAACCAAAAAATAGATAAATTTGACTACATCAAAATGGAAAACTTGAGTTCATCACAAGACACTTTCAACAGAGTGGAGGGCCACCAATGGAATGAGAGAAAACATTTGTAAATCATATATCTGATAAGAGGTTAATATTCATAATGTATAATGAATGCCTACAACTCAACAGCAACAAAAAAAACCCCAAACGATCCATTTCAGAAATGAGCAAAGGGGCTGGGCATGATGGCTCATGCCTGTAATCCCAGCACTTTGGGAGGCTGAGGTGGGTGGATCACCTGAGGTCAGCAGTTCGAGACCAGCCTGACCAACAAGGTGAAACCCCACCTGTACTAAAAATACAAAATTAGCTGGGACGTGGTGACACATGCCTGTAATCCCAGCTACTTGGGAGGCTGAGGCAGGAGAATCACTTGAACCCAGGAGGCAGAGGTTGCAGTGAGCCGAGATCATGCCATTGCACTCCAGCCTGGGTGACAGAGCAAGACTCTTGTCTCAAAAAAAAAAAAAGGTGGGGGGGGCAAATGACTTAAATAGATATTCTTCCAAAGAAGATAAACATGGCTAATAAGTACGTGAAAAGATTCAATAATTATCATTAATCATTAAAGAAAGGCATGTCAAAACCACAATTAGATACTACACACCCATTCAAATGACTATTATCAAAAAACAAACAGAAAATAACAGGTGTTGCTGAAGATGTAGAGAAATTGGAACCTTTCCTTGTGTACCTGCTGGTGGAAGTATGTTGTAGTCACTATGGAAAGCAATATGGTGGCTCCTCAAAAAAACCAATATAGGGTTATCATATAATCCAGCAATTCTACCTCTAGGTATGTACCAAAGAATTGAAAGCAGGGTCTCAAAGAGATAGTTGTACACACATTTTCATGGCAGCATTATTCATAATGACAAAAAGGTAAAAGCAACCCAAGTGTCCATTGATGGATGAAAGGATAAAAAAAAATGTTGTAATACATAAAATGGAATATTATTCAGCCTCAGGAAAGAAATTGTGCAATATGCTACAACATGGATAAGCACTGAAGACATTACGCTAAGTGAAATAAGCCAGGTCACAAAAGGACAAATGCTATATGATTCTACTTATATGGGTTACCTATAATAGTCAGATTCATGGAGATGGAAAATAAAATGTTGGTTCTCACAGGCAGGAAATAGGGAGTTATTGTTTAATAGGTACAGAGTTTCCGTTTTGCAAGACAAAAATCGTTCCAGAAGTGGATGGTAGTGATGCTTGTATGAAAGTGTGAGTGTAAATAATGCCACTTAACTGAACACTTGAAAATGGTTAATTGCATAAAAAATGCGTAAGAGAAGAGGGGAAAGAATTTGCACAGTGTCACTGTTGTCATAGTCTGTTGTCAAAATCTGTCAGAAGTCTAGTCCTAACTCAAAGAATATGGAAATAAATTTCCCCTCATGATGGAAGGAACAGCAAATTCACATGGCAAAGGGTGCTGTGAGATGGAAGGAATTATTACAGTATACTTTGCAGGCAATCTAATAGAAAGGGTGTTAATTAAAACTCAACAGAAATTAGAATGTTGAATTTAGGAAATGAGAGTTCATTAATGATTTTGATCATGACCATTGCAGTACTCTACTTTCTGATTTTTCACATATACACAATTTTTGACATGTAGCCTTCTACTATCTGTCTTAGACTCATTTTAGTTTTGTGAATCTATTTTTCCAGTGGCTAACTCCTGAAAGTAAACTTTTGGAAACATTTTTAGCCCCTCATAGGTTTTGTAGTCATTCTATCTGGAAATTCCAAAATTTGTTAGAAAACATTAAGCTAATTTAACAAATATTTTACTTTCTGCTTTGGATTGTGCTAGGCACTGTGGGTAAAAATAAATTATACTGATGTATTAAGAAGACAAGGTATGAATTAATGAAGTGGTAAGTTGTAATCCAGAACAGTAACTCAGACATTGCCATGTGGTTTTGAATAAGAGGGAGATTTGGTGAAGGCTGGAGTTGTATATGAAATTATAATGTGGAAGAGGACTTTGTCTAAGCATTGATAAATGGATAGCAGAAGGAGAGAAGGTAGGCACTACAAGGAATGATGTGTAATAAAAAGCTTAGCGGTAAGAAAGTATAATGTATATTGGGTGGCAATGAAGTAGAAACCTTCAAGTGTATGGTAGTTAATTTGCAAAAATATGAGAGATAAAATGGAAAAGTAGATCCAGATCAGAGGGTGGAAGCTTGCAAGGTTACAGAGTCTGAATGTTTATTTAGTAGACAATGGAAAGCCACTGAAGGTTTTAAGTTGGAGGATGACATGATGAAAAGTATCTTAAGAATATTAATATTGAAGATAGCATGAAGGATTGATGGGAAGAGACTCAGGGTAGGGGATATCGGTTATGTGGCACAAGCTTAAAATAATATAGGAATAAAATTGAAACGAAAAACAAGAATGAGGAGGAAAGATTAATTAACAGAAATAGCTGACATACTAGATTGAAGAGTACTATTTTGATTAGTTAAGGTGAGGAACCAAATGGTGACAGTAACCAAAAAATAAAATAAAATAAAGGAAAATGTTCTCACAGGAGGAAAGGTATATCATGAGATCATATGACTGGATCCAATTTTTGCAGAGTTATTTATTTTTGACTTATATGGGGCAGATAGCCTTAAAAAGGGAATTGTGGGAGGGATGGAGTGACTAGAATAGTTCTTCTTTTCTCAACATTTATTACACCTGTCAACTGGAACTGCTCAACCCTCTCATCACTTTGAGGAAAGTGGAAAATGTTTGTAATCGCCACTGAGGGGAATGGAAATGGAAATAAATAAGATATGAATAAAGGAAGCATTGCCAGGAGATGAATAAAGAATTGCCAAGAGTAGTAGTGAGTATGGCAAAAGACAAGGAAAAGTGTGTATAAGAGGGGCAAAGAGAGGGTAGTTAAAAGAAGAAGCATATGTAGAGCACAGTGTAAGTGATTAGGTGGACTGCTTTTCTCACAAAATGGGGAAATGGACTAAAAGCAGAGATACCAGCTGTTAATGAGGGAAATCTGATCTTATTTATTCCCTCATCTGTTAGTTACAGAATGTTAAAAAAAAATGTGACTCTAATATTAAAGTGTAAAGCATACTAAGGTTTATGTGTTTATCTTCCCTCTTCATGATGCATCTCGAGGCCGCCTTCTAGAAGAGAACTGTATTTTATGTAGTTCCTAAGTCTGTTTGGTAGAAGTTGCTTAAAATAAGCCAAAGTTGCTTTGACCATATTTTTAGGACAAAGAAGTCTTCATCCTTCTGCCTTGAGGAAAATGGGTTCTAAGGAAAAAAAAGAAATGAAAGAGAACACTTTATTGTCTTTTGAGGTACTCAGAGCAGATTTCTAAAGGACAAAACTTATTCAGAAAGGCACCTGCTAGACAGATGTGCAGGGTAGGAAGCATTCCTTGTCTTAAAGCCTGTATGCAATAGAATTTGTGTACTTCCTTTTAAATTGTTAGCATTTGTCTTTGGGATTTTCTGTGGATTGTTTCATGTTATGTTCCTGAATGTAAGGAGATGATAAAAGAATTTATGATGTCACCAAATTGGGGATTATCGTAGAAAGATAGGAGATAAAATATATTTGGGCTAATTGAATTATTTTTAACCCTACCAGAAAAAAGTTATGTTTAGGATGTGCCTATGCAGATTTTCTAAAACAAATGTAAAAGGCAAATCTGTTTATTATAGCACTAGTCTAATGTTTCAGTTTTTGTTAGAATTATTTCCAAACAGCCTTAGCATCCAGATTGTTTAGTGTTAAATAGAGAGCATGTAGATAGTGTTTTGCAGAAATTACAGTATCGTATTTAAATAGATATATTTTGGGTAACGTAAAGATTTTGGAATAAGAACAAAAATTTCAAAAGCCATCTGTTAACCCACTACATTGGTTCCAAATTTTTAAAAAGAAAGAAATTGGATTGACAATAATTACTAGTATAAAAGAAATTAGGTAAATCAACCATTTTTGGTTTTGACTCATACTGAATTGTAAGTTAACGTTTCTTAATTACTCTGATTCTTAAATATTTATTCAGTTGGCGGTGTTCTTTTGAGCTAAGGGACACAAGAATCCACCAGGGCCACACTGAAGAAAAAGTCTCAAAAATTGTGACAGAGAAGGGAAAAAAAACTAACTTTGTTCTCCAAGTATAAAGTTGTCTGGGGCTTTCCTAGTTTTTCTACAGTCCTACCTTTGATGCCTGCGTTAGCAAGTGAGTGTGATTACAGGGAAACAAAACAAAAGTCACTGTTGGAAAATGCAGAAAACAGTAAAGGGTTGGCAGAGAAAGTACCAGCTCTGCTGCTGGAGCTGCCCATGGACATTTTAGGAATCTTCACTTGTTCTGGAGAAATGTTTCTTTCTCAGGGTCTTTTCACCCTCCTCTATAGCCAGCAGCTGTGAAGGAGTGATAAAGAAACTGAAGTACCCCCAGAAAAAGAGCAGCAGGGCCACCCCTTTAGTAAGCCCTCAGCAACACAGACCCTCTAGACAGCTTAAGGTAAAAACTTAAGCCAGCAGCATCTACCAGTTTTTCATTTGTTTGTTTTACCAGTATAGCAACATGTTATCTGCTTTGTCTGTTTAAATGCAGGTAATGTTTCTGGTTTTAAAAGAGATATTGGCTATAATTTTCCTTGTAGCATACTCCTTAGTCAAAGAACTGCTTGTTCTCTACAGTCCTTAGTTCTGTGGACTGAGGAAACCACTTCAGTTGAGTGAAGTATTTAAGCATATTGTCATCGATTAGCTTTGCATTAATTAAATGATTGTTGTCAAGTATTTCCAGATGTTTGCAAGAGTATTAACAAAGTATGAAAAGATAACTATAGATATTTCAGATTTATTTCTTCTAGGGTAAAGAAGAAATAAACACACAAAATCCCAAATGTTCCAGTGGATAGCTTTGGATAAGAGTTTATGATTACAGGTGTACATGTGGCATGAACTCAAGTGTATGTGGCACATTGTGCTTTCACTACTCAGTCATTCCTTGTAGAGCCAACAGGAAATTAAAATTAATGAGAAGCCTGCACTTTGAAACAGTTGCAGAATTCTTGACTATTTCAGTCCTTTGCCAGCTCACGAAATCTCTGCTGGCAGTCGTATCCAACATATGGTATGGCGTGTGCACAGTTGTGTCATGTGATTGTCTAGGTCCATGTAGAATTTTTATGAGGTTTTGACCATCAGTCTGCTGAGGCATTTAAGATAGTCATAACCTTTGTCTTGAAAGGAAGGTGACCTGCTTCGAAGATAAGTGTTTATGGACAAGTAGAAAATAATAATTTAGTCACTGGGCAAGTAAACTAGATTTAGTTGATTCTGTGGTAAAGGCAACAAAGATTTTAGTGTCTCTGAACTGCTACACTGGTTTTTAAAATTTTTTTATTTAGTAGAATTTAATCCCCTTGGCTACCTGAGGTAGAATGAGTGTTTCACTTTCTTATTCCTAAAGGTGCTGTTTAAGGCTTCCGTAATTTCTGAAATTTTTATTTGGTGGTTGTGTCTAGGCCAAGTCTACTGAAACATTAAGCTAATTCTGCTTATTTAGGTAATTAATACCTTAAGTTAAAACTCATTATATCATCATTTCCCTTACAAATTTAAGTGAGCAGGCCTGTACTTATTGGATTAATTAAGATAGAAAGCACAGGTGCAGTATATGGTTTCTTGTCAGCATGTTATAATTTATTAAGATGTTTAAAGCACATGGCAAAAGAAAAATGGCTTACAAAAAGGGTTCCAAGAAGCACAAACTCTCCTTATAGTAGTTTGCTCTTTTTAAAATGTCATTTATTTAGAAAATTACGTTGAAAAATTGACTACTCTACATTTTAAAACAAGATATTGTACTCCAAGCATATGTTGTAGCTAATGTTGATGTCTAAGGAAGTTATTTTGACTATGTGGGCTTTCTATTCATAACCCAATTTTGGATGTTTAGTCAGTAAGCACTGGGGACTATTGGGGTGATTACATCAAAAGAGATGTTAACCAATAGTGAAATTTAGGATCAAAGAGTGAACAGTGTAATTTATGATCTTTTAATTTAAGACTGATATCCCAACAGTATTTACCTTTTGAAATAAATAAAGCATTAGATTTCAAAAAAGTTTTAAAAATCGATTGAGGTAACTAGTAATGCATATATCGGGTTCCGTTTTGATGATGGAATAGTTGTTTTGTACTTGAACTGTCATGAAATTTCTTTAAATCTAGAATTATTTTTGTAATTTTATACTTAATTCAGGTTTTCTGAGTATGCATAGTATTTCACTATCAGAATTATTTCCATAACTGACTTCCATCATACTTCTCATGTCTATCTTCCATAGTTAGAAGTATGCACATCATTGTTTGGGGGCCTATCATATTTGTCGGCCTACTTGAATTAATGCTGACACCTTTTCCTCCTTCCTGCCATTAGGTTGGTAGCCTTTTCCATAGTACCTCTCATTCATAAAAATAGAAAGCCCTCATTAGGTTGGATTCTTCATGTTGGAAGACTTTTAAGTAAATAATAGACTTTTTTTTTTTTTAATCCAGAATCTAGTTGTCTTGATTCAAAACCACAGTAGCCTTGTTTTGTAATTGTGTTCATCAGTTGTTGAAACACCTTCCCAGAACAATAGACAGATCTTAAGGAGATAAGTGAGTGATAGGGGCATTCAAACTAATGTTGTTTCTCATAGCAGATGAAAGTGTTTTGGAAAAAAGATACCTTACTGATTTATTTTGAAGACACATTTTCATGGTTCTTAACAAACCTTTTTTTCTTCATTCAACCTCTGAGTAAACTCGAGGTCGACGATTTGGCCCCATTTGGTTGGTGGCCGTCTTCAAGATAGGTGGTGCTTGTACATTATTTTTGTCTTTGTTGTGAGCCTTAGTCTCACAATTCAGGGGACAGTTAAAAACTTTCAGTCAGCATTCTTCTGTAAAAATAAACATTACTGACATGACTGACATTTTAGAGCATTTCATGTTTCTTTCTCTACAGAAATATTTTAGTTTATTTGTTCCTTCATTCATCATTTATTCAGTAAACATTTTTTTGTGACAGCCTTGTTGCATGCCAAGCACTAGGCACTGCCAACTTAAGCAAATTGCTGCTCTGGAGGAGCATTTGGGTATAGACATATGAACACTTAATTATTTTACCCGTAGATAAATTGGCCAGACACCACTGATCTGGAAAATCAGGTTGTAGTGAAAATAACCAGACTTAGAAATAAAATCATGAAAGTGAAAATATGAAATTTTAATATAAATTATTTTTTATTGAACAGCAATGTCTAACATTCAGAATTCATGCTATCTAAGGTTACAGAATTTCCGGTTGCCCTGGGTACATAGGATCATGTAATCACATGGACCAGACTAAGAATTCTTATAGATCATTTACTTAAAGATTTAAAGTTTCTTCAAGGAAGAAATGTAAGACAATAATGTCTATTTTTACCAACTTTTTGGTAAGAAATTTTTAGCTTCATACTAATATTTTATTAAGTGGATACTGCTCACATGTGGCACATATTGTTTATATATTTAGTTCTTTTTGTGTCATCTAAAATTCTAAAATGAGACTTCTTCAAAAATTATAACTATCTTGTGTCTCCAAAGTAGTATTTTATACTTTGTCTATTTGCCTTATACAAGTTGAGTCTAAGGCTTAACTGTGAAACAGAATTCATGCTAAGGAACTTAGAGCAATTCAGACCAATCAATTACTAGAGTCTCTATTTATTGTTTTATTGTTCTGAAAGTAAAAAACAAATTATATCTAGATTACAAGCTAAAGGTTGTTTTAAAACATTATGCAAGTGGGATTTTTTTCACTTCAGTTTCTGTTTCATAACTAAAACATTAAAACAGTATCACTGGCAACAATTTAATGCATAACCTCTAACTTAAATGAATATTTCTTTAAAGTGACCTTTATTTTGTAATTTAAGGAAAACCTGTTTTATATTAATATTTAAAACAAGCATTGAAAAATAAAACCAGTTTCTGAGAATAGGGGAAGTATTTTTAAAACACTTGAGCTTCTCTCTTCAGGTTCTATATTCTGTGTTCAGATTGGAAATATATTTCCAGGAGAAAATGGATGGTATTTATACACCCATATATTTCCATAAGTCATTTTTAGGCAACTGATTTTAATTCATGATAAATTATAAAATGAATTAGTAACAATATAAGAGAAGGCATTCAGGAAACATACAAGTTCATACTCAATTTCATATTGATGTACTTAATATATTTAGCTTCTTATATTTAGGATAACATCAATTAGCTCTCGTTTAAGCGAAAATGTTCTAAAATACTTAGGTATGTCTATGTATTTAAAACATAATCTTTTTTTGAATTTTAGAATAAAAAGAAATTTCATTCAATATTTTTACATCTTTAATAGATGCAAATTATAGGTGTACAAAATATGTAGTAGCTACTCCTATGTTTAAGGTTCAGTATCTCACATTGTTATATTTTTGAAGTTATGGGATATGTAAATACTGAATTATTAGATATTCCATTTGAAGTGAATTAAATTCAAAAAATATGAATAAGCATTTGTCTCAATAGATTTTATTCATTTAATAAGAACCACTTTTGTTTTAATTAATTTTCCAGAACACGAGAAGATGTTAATAAGGTATACACATTGAGGTTAGAATATGTTAGTATTCATATATTTTTGAGACCAATTTAGGATTACTTGGTTTAAATATAAATTAATATTTAATGTTCTAATTTTATATTTTTTTTCTAGAGTAACACTAACAAAATTCCTTTTTAGTTTTTAATGTTTCATTTGTTCAACAAAAGTATTTTAAGTGCCATCTATGTGCCTTTCACCTCCCTTTAGAAAGTAATGCAGTCAAGGGAGCCACTTGCAAAATATCTCTGTATTATCAATTGCTTCACCCACCTTATTCACAGGGTCTCCTATTTTACCTATTTTATGTCACTATTAGGCTTTAAGGTCTAACGTAATCAAGCTGATTTTGCCATCCAATCAAATCAAATGCTTGCAAAATTGAAGCAAACAGCATTTTTCCTATTCCCAGCTGCTAGCTAATTATATTACACTTAAAACATACTTATTTATACGAGAAATTTTTAAATTGATATATTACCTTCAGTCCGACATTTTCTTGTTTGTTCAAATGAGAATTCTAGCTGTAACGAAAACTGCATTTAAATATTTTATGTAAATTATTAATACTGCAAAAGGATACTAGTTTATAATATCATTGAGAGCAGCTGTGAATAAGTCATAATTAGTTAGGATTTATTTACAGTTTTTTAAAAAAACCCTCTGATGTTACAGGGGCTGAAAATGAAGGCAAATATATGGGTGAGGGTAGGAAGCAGGGGGCTGTTTGGCCTGGTAAAAATTTTGTAACTATTTGCAAAATTGATCAAGAAATTTGAAGGAGAAAAAGAACACACATAACTGTGTTCAGACACAGACAAAAATAAGACTTGCATATTTGTGGCATGCCTCTGGATTAGGCATTAAATTAAATGTGATTGTTAAGTAATACTTAATAGCAGCATAACAAAAGGGGCATCTATTGTCTTTAGTAATTCCTCTTTATAGAAATCCATTATGTATTAGAATGGTGTATATCAATATCATTCTTTTATTTTGCCAGTTTCTGCTTTGATTTATATTTGTGTGGAACCCGGACACCAATGTTGATAGGATTATTTAAAAGCTTAGAGCTTTTCTTTTTAAACCTTTCTTTTGAATTTATTGTAAGTTACCATTTAACAAAATACCTGATATTGAGTCCTACAAAATTTCAAAATAGAGAACTTGTTTTTATTTAAAAAGAAGTGATTTGAATAAATGTCAGTGAGCATTAGATACTATATTGTAAATAAAATCTTAGTAAGTTGTAGAAAAGTATTAGATTAATTTTCACATACATCTTTGTTATTGAGGTAACTTGAGGAGAAAAATAGAATTTTTAGTAGAATATGGTAGGTGAATCCTTTAATATTGGTAAAATAAGGTTTACTTACAATCTTGTTAAAAAGCTATTGGTCATAGTACTTCTCTTTCTGTATATATCTTATTCCTCAGTATATACTTTAATTTATGATTAAAGTTTAAAAGTTTTAATCTGTGATGAACTCTAGGCTGAGGTTTATGGTATAGTTTATTTTATACACTGTTCTTAAAAAGCTATTCAATTACTAGGTAGGATTCTTTCAAATAAAAATTTAAAAGTCAAAGTAATTCTCCTTAATAAAATAATTCCATTAGGATGGTTTCATTAAATTTACCAATCTATTAATAATCTGCACAATAGTCATCTAAGTAAAACTTGTATTTTTTTTTTTTGTGGTTTATATAAAACAGCCTAAGTATTTTAATGCTATGAATCTAGATTTTTAAATGAGTACACTGTACATTTTACATAGACACATCTATTTATAATTACAAGCATAAATTATAAGTGTTATTTCTGAGATGATTAAAGATATAATAAAATTCATATTGCTATACCAGTCTTAAGAGTGCTTAGGAAAACCTTAAAGAACCATCCAAGAAACTGCCATTTAATTCTGTCTAAATATATTTTGTCCAAGTTAAGAGAAGGAAATATATTTTGTTCCTATAATTATTTTGCCTTCTTCAAGCTCCCTTTCATCATATGCTGAATCTCTAGCAGGTTAGATCATTAAACTTTTCCGATGAAAAAAAAAGATGGTTAGGGAAAGACTAGTTAGTTACCTGCTTGGGCAAATGTGGGTCGAGTTTTGAAAACCTTTTAATTTTTTTAGATCAGTTTCTCTGAGTTTTTGTTTACTCAGTTTATAAGGTATGTAAGAATACATCATTAGTTCTTAACCTTGACCTTTCCTGAATCTTTTGCATCATTAAATAGAACAAGGCTATATGGTTAAAATACTTATTTGAAAGCTTTTTAGAATCCCAATAATTTTACTTTCTTTAATTTCTGTCAAATTGTGATAGTAATTGTTAGTCCTAAATTGTTAAGAACTTTATTTTAAATTTGTTTTCCCATAATTTTCCCCAAAATTGTTTTATTTTTTAAGCAATCTAAAACATTACCAGCCACAATCACATAACATTTTTAATAAAAACTTTATTGAGATATAATTCACATACCATGTAACTCACCCTTTTAAAGTGTGTAATTCAATCGTTGTTTAGTACATGTCCAATTTTGTAGCTGGCACCATAATCCATTTCAGAATATTTTCATCATTACCCCAAAAAGAAACCCTGTACCCACTAGTAGTCACTTCCCATTTCCTCCCAACACCCTTTTCTTTTTCTAGTCCTAGGCAGCCGCTGGTCTACTTCTTGTCTTTGTGGATTTGCCTGTCTTGATATTTTATATAAGTAGAATCATACAATATGAGCCACAACTATTCCTTCTACCTTTCTAGTAGATAGATGATTATTACAACAGGATGACTGTAATATTGCTGTAACATAGGGATTTGCCGTCTATGATAATAGATAACATAAAGTGTTTCTTGAAGCAGTATAGATAAAAACTTGAAGTCTGAAATAAAATATTTGTAATGGATTCATCGGGACCTTAAATACTAGGGTAGTGCAGTCTGCTTCCTATATACTAGAAGTCAGTTATACATAATACGTGCCTGGCACTGCTCTAGATATTCGTGATATAGCAACAAATAAACCAGACAAAAATCTCTGCCTTCACAAAGCATACACTGTAATGAAGAAAACAGTCAATAACCATAATAAATTAGTAAATTATACAGTTTGCTAAAAGATGATAAGTACTTTGGAGAGAAAAAAGAACCACATAAGGTATTGAGGCCAGTGTTGGGGGAAAGGGCTTGGAATATTGAGTAGAGTGGTTGGAGAAGGCTTCATTGAGAAAGTGACAATTGAATAAAGACTTGAAGGAGGGAAAGGACCAAGCAGGGAGTGAGCCATCTGATGTCTGCAGGAAGAACATTCCAAGTAGAAGGACCAGCAAAGACTGAAGTGGAAGCTTCCTTTGGTGTGTTGGGGGAACTCTAAAGTGATACATTGATTTTGGGGAGCTGAATGAGTGAGGGCCAGAGCATAAGAAGATGAAGTTGGAGAGCAGGATAGGGAAGTGGTAGGGTGCACCAGATGGTAGGCTCCTGAAAGTATTGTAAAGATTTGGGCATTTGTTCTAAAAGAAGTATGTAGCCATAGAGAAATAACTTGATGTATAACTGACTAACTGTAAAAAGTTTCCTCTGGCCACATTTGAGAATTGATTGAGTGGGGCAAGGGTAGAAGCAGTCATCCGGGCCGAGAGCACCGGAGACAGTAAGAATTGGTCAGGTTCCTGATAACTTTTGAATATATAGGCAACAAAATTTTATAACTGATTGAATATGAGAATGAAAGATCCAGGATAATTCCAAGGTTTTTTGTTTGAACAACCAGGATGGAGTCACATGTAACTGAACTGGGGAAGACTGTGGGTGGAACTTGTTGACTGGGAAGTTCTTTTGCATCCAAGTGGGCATAGCGAGTGTACAGTTGTATGTCCAAATTGAGAGTTCAAGGGAGAGTTCTAGGCTGGAATTTGTGGTAATCAGTATATAGATGGTATTTAAAACCATGAGACTGAATGGGATTTTCAAAGGACTCTCCAAAGAAATGAGTATACGCAGAGAAGGAAAGAGGTCTGTATTCATTTCCCATGGCTGCTGTAACAAAGAAATGAGTATATGTAGAGAAGGGAAGGGGTCTTTATTCATTTCCCATGGCTGCTGTAACAAATTACCACAAATTTAGCGACTTAAAACAGTAGAAATGTATTGTTTTACAGTTCTGGAGCCAGGAATCCAAACTAAATGTTATGGGGCTAAACCTGGGTTTCAGCAGGGCCACACTTCCTCTGGGGAAATTTGAACTAAGTGTTATGAGGCTAAATCATGCTATCAGCAGGGCTACACTCCCTCCAAATACTCTAGCGGAGAATCTCTTTTAGTTTTCAGTATCTGGAGCTGCATTCGTTGAGTCTTTGGTTCTTTCTCCATTTTCTTTCTTTTTATTTTTCTTGAGATGGAGTCTCACTCTGTCACCGAGGCTGGAGGGCAGTGTGGCGCAATCTCAGCTCACTGCAACCTCTGCCTCTTGGGTTCAAGCAATTCTCCTGCCTCAGCCTTCCAAGTAGCTGGGATTACGGGTGTCTGCTACCACACCTGGCTAATTTTATTATTAATAGAGACAGGGATTCTGTTCCAAGATGGCCGAACAAGGAATAGCTCCAGTCTGCAGCTCCCAGTGCGATCGATGCAGAAGATGATTTCTGTATTTCCAATTGAGATACCTGCTTCATCTCATTGGGACTGATAGAACAGTGGGTGAGTGCATGGAGGGCGAGCCGAAGCAGGGCAAGGCATTGCCTCACCTGGGAAGTACAAGGGGTCGGGGATTTCCCTTTCCTAGACAAGGGAAGCCGTGACAGACTGTACCTGGAGAAACGGGACACCTCTGCCTAAATACTGTGCTTCACCAACAGTCTTAGCAAACGGCACAGCAGGAGATTATATCCCACACCTGGCTTGGTGAGTCCCATGCCCACAGAGTCTTAGTCACTGCTAGTGCAGCAGTCTGAGATCTACCTGCAAGGCAGCAGCCTGGGAGGGGGAGGGGCATCTGCCATTGCTGAGTCTTGAGTAGGTAAACAAAGCGGCCGCAGAAGCTCAAAGTGGGTGGAGCCCACTGTAGCTCTGCAAGGCCTGCTGCCTCTGTAGACCCCACCTCTGGAGGCAAGGTGTAGCTGAACAAAAGGCAGCAGAAACGTCTGCAGACTTAAATGTCCTTGTCTGACAGCTCTGAAGAGAGCAGTGGTTCTCCCAGCATGGTGTTCAAGCTCTGAGAATGGACAGACTGCCTCCTCAAGTGGATCCCTGACCCCTGTATAGCCTAACTGGGATACAAAATCAATGTGCAAAAATCACAAGCATTCCTATACACCAATAACAGACAAACAGAGAGCCAAATCACGAGTGAACTCCCATTCACAATTGCCACTAAGAGAATAAAATACCTAGGAATCCAACTTACAAGGGATGTGAAGGACCTCTTCAAGGAGAATTACAAACCACTACTTGACGAAATAAAAGAGGACACCAACAAATGGAAGAACATTCCATGCTCATGGATAGGAAGCATCAATATCGTGAAAATGGCCATACTGCTCAAAGTAATTTATAGATTCAATGCCATCCCGGTCAAGCTACCAATGACTTTCTTCACAGAATTGGAAAAAACTACCTTAAAGTTCATATGGAAACAAAAAAGAGCCTGCATAGGCAATACAATCCTAAGCAAAAAGAACAAAGCTGGAGGCATCACACTACCTGACTTCAAACTATACTACAAGGCTACAGTAACTGAAACAGCATGGTACTGGTACCAAAACAGAGAAACTGACATCTCAAACAGGCAGGTGCCCCTCTGGGACGAAGCTTCCAGAGGAAGGATCAGGCAGCAATATTTCCTGTTCTGCAATATGTGCTGTTCTGCAGCCTCCGCTGGTGATACCTAGGCAAACAGAGTCTGGAGTGGTCCTCCAGCAAACTCCAACAGACCTGCAGCAGAGGGACCTGACTCTTAGAAGGAAAACTAACAAACAGAAAGGAATAGCATCAGCATCAACAAAAAGGTCATCTACACTAAAACCCTATTGGTCGGTCACCAGCATCAAAGACAAAAGGTGGATAAAAACCACAAAGATGGGGAGAAACCAGAGCAGAAAGCTGAAAATCCTAAAAACCAGAGCGCCTCTTCTCCCCTAAAGGATTGCAACTCCTCACCAGCAGCAGAACAAAACTGGACAGAGAATGACTTTGACGAGCTGACAGAAGTAGGCTTCAGAAGGTCAGTAATAACAAACTTCTCCGAGCTAAAGGAGGATGTTTGAACCCATTGCTAGGAAGCTGAAAACCTTGAAAAAAGATTAGATGAATGGCTAACTAGAATAAACAGTGTAGAGAAGACCTTACATGACCTGATGGAACTGAAAACCATGGCACAAGAACTACATGACGCATGCACGAGCTTCAATAGCCGAATCAACCAAGTGGAAGAAAGGGTATCAGTGATTGAAGATCAAATTAATGAAATAAAGTGAGAGGAGAAGTTTACAGAAAAAAGGGTAAAAATAAACGAACAAAACCTCCAAGAAACATGGTACTGTGTGAAAAGACCAAATCAACGTTTGATTGGTGTGGCTGAAAGTGACGGGTAGAATGGAACCAAGTTGGAAAACACTCTTCAGGATATTATCTAGGAGAACTTCCCCAATCTAGCAAGGTGGGCCAACATTCAAATTCAGGAAATACAAAGAACACCACAAAGATACTCCTTGAGAAGAGCAACCCCAAGACACATAATTATCAGATTCACCAAGATTGAAATGAAGGAAAAAATATTAAGGGCTACCAGAGAGAAAGGTCGAATTTCCAACAAAGGGAAGCCCATCAGACTAACAGTGGATCTCTGGGCAGAAACTTTATAAGCCAGAAGAGAGTGGGGGCCAATATTCATCATTCTTCAAAAAAAGAATTTTCAACCCAGAATTTCATATCCAGCCAAACTAAGCTTCCTTAGTGAAGGAGAAATAAAATCCATTATAAACAAGCAAATGCTGAGAGATTTTGTCACCGCCAGGCCTGCCTTACAAGAGCTCCTGAAGGAAGCACTAAACATGAACAGGAACAACTGGTACCAGCCACTGCAAAAACATGCCAAATAGTAAACACCACCAATGCTAGGAAAAAACTGCATCAACTAACAGGCAAAATAATCAGCTAACATCATAATGACAGGATCAAATTCACACATAACAATATTAGCCTTAAATGTAAATGGGCTAAATGCGCTAATTAAAAGACACAGACTAGCAAATTGGATAAAGAGTCAAGACCCATCAGTGTGCTGTATTCAGGAGACCCATCTCACATGCAGAGACACACATAGGCTCAAAATAAAGGATGGAGGAAGATCTACCAAGCAAATGGAAAGCAAAAAAAAGCAGGGGTTACAATCCTACTCTCTGATAAAACAGACTTTAAACTTTAAACAAAGATCAAAAGAGACAAAGAAGGCCATTATATAATGGTAAAGGGATCAATTCAACAAGAAGAACTAACTATCCTAGATATGTATGCACCACCCAATACGGGAGCACCCAGATTCATAAAGCAAGTCCTTAGAGACCTACAAAGAGACTTAGACCCCCACACAATAATAATGGGAGACTTGAGCACCCTACTGTCAATATTAGACAGATCAACGAGACAGGAGGTTAACAAGGATATCCAGGACTTGAACTCTGCTCTACACGAAGCAGAATATACATTCTTCTCAGCGCCACATCACACTTATTCTAAATTTGACCACATAGTTGGAAGTAAAGCACTCCTCAGCAGATGTAAAAAACAGAAATCACAACAAACTGTCTCTCAGACCACAGTACAATCAAATTAGAACTCAGGAATAAGAAGCTCACTAAAACCGCACAACAACATGAAAACGGAACACCCTGCTCCTAAATGACTACTGGATAAATAACGAAATGAAGGCAGAAATAAAGATGTTCTTTGAAACCAATGAGAACAAAGACACAATGTACCAGAATCTCTGGGACACATGTAAAGCAGCATGTAGAGGGAAATTTATAGCACTAAATGCCCACAAGAGAAAGCAGGAAAGATCTAAAATTGATACCCTAACATCATAATTAAAAGAACTAGAGAAGCAAGAGCAAACAAATTCAAAAGCTAGCAGAAGGCAAGACATAACTAAGATCAGAGCAGAACTGAAGGAGACAGAGACACAAAAACCCTTCAAAAAATCAGTGAATCCAGGAGCTGGTTTTTTGAAAAGATCAACAAAATAGACTGCTAGCAAGACTAATAAAGAAGAAAAAGAAGAAACAAATAGACACAATAAAAAATGATAAAAGGGATATCACCACTGATCCCACAAATGCAAGCTACCATCAGAGAATACTATAAATACTTCTACGCAAATAAACTAGAAAATCTAGAAGAAATGGATAAATTCCTGGACACATACACCCTCCCAAGACCAAAAAACCAGGAAGAAGTTGAATCTCTGAATAGACCAATAACAGGCTCTGAAATTGAGGCAATAATTAATAGCCTACCAACCAAAAAAAGTCCAGGACCAGATGGATTCACAGCCAATTTCTACCAGAGGTACAAAGAGAAGCTGGTACCATTCCTTCTGAAACTATTCCAATCAATAGAAAAAGAGGGAATCCTCCGTAACTAATTTTATGAGGCCAGCATCATCCTGATACCAAAGCCTGGCAGAGATACAACAAAAAAAGAGAATTTTAGACCAATATCCCTGATGAACATCGACACGAAAATTCTCAATAAAATACTGGCAAACTGAATCCAGCAGCACATCAAAAAGCTTATCCACCATGATCCAGTCTGCTTTACCCTGGGATGCAAGACTGGTTCATCATACACAAATCAATAAACGTAATCCATCACATAAACAGAACTAATGACAAAAACCACATGATTATCTCAATAGATACAGAAAAGGCCTTCGACAAAATTCAACAGCTCTTCATGCTAAAAACTCTCAATAAACTAGGTATTGATGGAACATATCTCAAAATAGTAAGAGCACTTTATGACAAACCCACAGCCAATATCCTACTGAATGGGCAAAAACTGGAAGAATTCCCTTTGAAAACTGGCACAAGACAGGGAGGGATGTCCTCTCTCACCACTCCTATTCAACATAGTGTTGGAAGTTCTGGTCAGGGCAGTCAGGCAGGAGAAAGAAATAAAGGGTATTCAATTAGGAAAAGAGGAAGTCAAATTTTACCTGTTTGCAGATGACATGATTGTATATTTAGAAAACCCCATTGTCTCAGCCCAAAATCTCCTCAAGCTGATAAGCAACTTCGGCAGAGACTCAGGATACAAAATCAATGTGCAGACATCACAAGCATTCCTGGCCAGGCACGGTGGCTCATGCCTGTAATCCCAGCACTTTGGGAGGCCGAGGAGGGCAGATCACGAGGTCAGGAGATCGAGACCATCCTGGCCAACATGGTGCAACCCCGTCGCTACTAAAAATACAAAAAAATTAGCCGGGCATGGTGGTGGGTGCCTGTAGTCCCAGCTACTCGGGAGGCTGAGGCAGGAGAATGGTGTGAACCTGGGAAGCGGAGCTTGCAGTGAGCTGAGATCACACCACTGCACTCCAGCCTGGGCAACAGAGTGAGACTCCATCTCAAAAAAAAAAAAAAATCACAAACATTCGTATACACCAATAACAGACAAACAGAGAGCCAAATCATGAGTGAACTCTCATTCACAGTTGCTCCTAAGAGAATAAAATACCTAGGAATCGAACTTACAAGGGATGTGAAGGACCTCTTCAAGGAAATTACAAACCACTTCTCAACAAAATAAAAGAGGACATAAACAAATGGAAGAACATTCCATGCTCATGGATAGGAAGCATCAATATCGTGAAAATGGCCATACTGCTCAAAGTAATTTATAGATTCAGTGCCATCCCCATCAAGCTACCAATGACTTTCTTCCCAGAATTGGAAAAAACTACCTTAAAGTTCATATGGAACCAAAAAAGAGCCCTCATAGGCAATACAATCCTAAGCAAAAAGAACAAAGCTGGAGGTATCATACTACCTGACTTCAAACTATACTACAAGGCTACAGTAACCGAAACAGCATGGTACTGGTACCAAAACAGACAAATAGAACAATGGAACAGAACAGAACAGAGGCCTCAGAAATAACACCACACATCTATACATTGACAAACCTGATGAAAACAAGAAATGGATAAAGGATTCCCTATTTAATAAATGGTGCTGGGAAAACTGGCTAGCCGTATGTAGAAAGCTCCAACTGGATCCTTTCCTTACACCTTATGCAAAAATTAATTCAAGATGGATTAAAGACATAAACATTAGACCTAAAACCATAAAAACCCTAGAAGAAAACCTAGGCATTACCATTCAGGACATAGGCATGGGCAAGAACTTTATGATGAAAACACCAAAAGCAATGGCAACAAAAACCAAAATAGACAAATGGGATCTAATTAAACTGAAGAGCTTCTGCACAGCAAAAGAAACTACCATCAGAGTGAACAGACAACCTACAGAATGGGAGAAAATTTTTAACAATGTACCCATCTGACAAAGGGCCAATATCCAGAATCTACAAAGAACTTAAACAAATTTACAATAAATTAAAAAAAAAAATCAAAAAGTGGGCAAAGGATATGAAGAGACACTTCTCCAAAGAAGACATTTATGCAGCCAACAGACATATGAAAAAATACTCATCATTACTGGTCATTAGAGAAATGCAAATCAAAATCACAATGAGGTACCATCTCACACCAGTTAGAATGGCAATCATTAAAAAGTCAGGAAACAACAGGTGCTGGAGAGGATGTGGAGAAATAGGAACACTTTTACAGTGTTGGTGGGAGTGTAAACTAGTTCAATCATTGTGGAAGTCAGTGTGGTGATTCCTCAAGGATCTAGAACTGGAAATACTATTTGACCCAGTGATCCTATTACTGGGTATATACCCAAAGGATTATAAATCATGTTACTATAAAGACGCATGCACACATATGTTTATTGCGGCACTATTCACAATAGCAAAAACTTAGAACCAACCCAAATGTCCGTCAGTGATAGACTGGATGAAGAAAATGTGGCACATATACACCATGGAATACTATGCAGCCCTAAAAAAGGATGAGTTCATGTCGTTTGCATGGACATGGATGAAGCTGGAAACCATCATTCTGAGCGAACTATCACAAGGACAGAAAACCAAACACCACATGTTCTCACTCATAGGTGGGAATTGAACAAAGAAAACACTTGGACACAGGGTGGGGAACATCACACATGGAGGCCTGTGGGGACACCCACCCAATATAGGCTATAGACATAAGGGAAAAACTTGATAACAGGCATTTTCTCTACCCCATACCCCTGCCTTAGTCCAGGTCTTCATGTCGGGATTTAAAGACAGAAAAGTTTGCAGCTTTATTCATAATAGCTTTAAAAACAAAAAGGTAGAAACAACCCCAGATATCCATCAACTGATGAACAGATAAACAAAATGTGGTATGTTCATAATATGGAATACTATAAGGCCATGTAAGGATGAAATGCAGATAGTACTTTATTCCTTTCACTATATGAATAATGCTGTTGTGAACGATTTTGTACAAGTTTTTATATGGACATCATTTTCCTTTTTCTTGGGTATATACCTAGGAGAAGAATTGCTGAATAATATGGAAGTGCTATGTTGAGGAACTGTCAGGCTGTTTTTCAAAGTGACTGCACCATTTTACATTCCCGTCAGCAGTGTATGATGGTTCCAATTTCTCTACATCCTTGCAACACTTGCTATTGTCTATCGTCTTGATTATAGTCATCCTAGTGGGTATGAAGTGGTATCTCATTCTGGTTTTAATTTGCATTTACCTAATAACCAATGATATTGAGCATCTTTTTGTGTGCTTATTGTCCATTTGCTCATTGTCTTTGGAGAAATGTCTATTCAGACCCTTGCTCATTTTTAAATTGGTTATTAGTCTTTTATTATTGAGTTGTAAGAGCTCTGTATATATTCTACATACAAGTTCCTTATCAGATATTTTATTTGCAACTATTTTCTCCCGTTCTGTGGGCTGTATTTTCAGTGTCTTGATGGTGTCCTTTGAAGCATATTTTTAAATTTTGATAAACTCCAGTTTCCTTTTTTCTTTTTTGACTAGTGCTTTTGGTATCATAGCTAAGAAAATTATTGTGTAGCTCAAGGTCACAAAGCTTTACACTTACATGTTCTTCCAAGAGTCTTATAGTTTTAACTGTTACATATAGGTCTTTGATCCATTTTGAGTTAATATTTATATATGGTATGAGATAGGAGTAACTTTGTTCTATTGCATGTTGATATTCAGTTGTTCCAGCATCATTTGTTGAAGATTATTCTTTCCCTCATTGAATTATCTTGACACCCTGCTAGAAAATCAATTGACTGTAAATGTGAAGATTTATTTTTGGACCCTCAACTGTGTTCCACTGATCTGTATGTCTATCATCATGCCACTACCACACTGTCTTGATTGCTGTGGCTCCATAGTAAGTTTTGAAATTGAAAAGTGTGTGTCCACCAACTTTGTTCTTTTTCAAGACTGTGTAGGCTTTTAAAATGTTTTTATTTTGGTTAAAAAAAAACATACAATTTACCATTTTAATCATTTTTAAGTGTACAGTTAACTAGTAAGTATATTCACATTGTTCTGAGACAGATCTCCAGAACTTTTTCATCTTACAAATCTGATACTTTAAACCCACTAAATAACAACTCCCCTTTCCCATCAGCCCCTGGCAACCACCATCATACTTTCTGTTTCTATGAATTTAACCATTTTATATACCTCATATAAATGGAGTAATACAGTATTATCTTTTGTGACTGGTTTATTCTACTTAGCCTAATATCCTCAAGGTTCATCAATGTTGTAGTGTGACAAGTTTTGTTCCTTTTTTAAGGCTGAAGAAGATTCCATTATATGCTTTTACTATTTTGAATTCCTTTAATTTCCATATGAATTTTAGGTTTAGCTGTCAATTTCTGCAAAGAAGTCAACTGGGATTCCATAGGGATTGCATTGGAGCTCTGGATTTTGTAGATCAATTTGAGGAATATTGCCGTCTTAATAATATCATCTTCCAAGCCAGGAACATAGGATTATGGTTTTCAGAGTGTAGGTTGTATACTTCTTTTGTTAAATTTATTACAAAATATTTTAATGGTTTTGATTGTAAATGGAATTGGTTTTCTTAATTTCATTTTTGTTTGCTCATTGCTGCTGGATAGAAAAACAATTGATATTTATATATTGATCTTGTGTCCTGCAACCTTTTGGAACTTGTTTATTAGTTCTAATAATTTTTTGGCAAATTCCTTATGATTTTCTACATATAAGACCATATTCACAAATTGAGGTAGTTTTACAACGTTGTATTTTAGTACATTAATTCAGCAAATATATATTGAGGACCTGCTCTGTGCTAGGCACTGTGCTCCGTGTTGGCAAAATAGGGATAAAAGGCATAAACTCTGCTTTCATGAAGTTTGCAATCTAGTTGAGGGTCAGATCTTTAAACCAATAATAACTACTCAGCATTATAAATACTGTGATTGAAAATATGTGAGGTACTATGATAGCACAGAGAAGGGCTCCTAATTTACACTGTGAAGAATTAGGGAAAATTCTGAACGTGAGTTTTTACAAAGGTCTGGACCATTTTGTAAATAAGTAGCCATGGTTATGATAACTTGTCATTTCAAGGCCAAAATGACTATGGATATTTAAAAATTATTGCATAGTATGAACTTCAGCTTTAAGATTTTTAAGTCTATCAAAACTTAAGCATATTTGCATTAATAGTGAGACAAAAGTATATACAGATGTTTGATTATGTAGTAAATCTGTTGCTATAAAAGCATATGATCACATTTGGAAAATTGCTATTGCATGTCTTGGCTGTTTGTTAAGAACTGAAAACTAAAAACTAACTGGTGTTTTGATAGATTAAGTTCAAGGCCACCTTTTGTTTAAGTGATGTTTTGTTTTCTGTAATTAGACCATGCTAGGTGAATTAAGTATGTAATTAAAAACAGAAGGTTTGGCTAATTCAGAATAAATGAGTACAAAATACAAGGTCATTATCCATCTCTAGTGAGACTCCAGATGAACAGTGCACATGGAACTATTTATAAAACATTTTTCATGGTCAGAGCTCCTCTAGGTTGCTGTCCATGGCCTTTGAATTAAGTATTCACAGACTTTCAGAAAAAAAAAATGTACCTGTAATATAGAAATACCATCCCACTTAAGGTGCTCATCTGAATGGAAAACCAAAAAAGATTAGAATCTAATCTTCTATCCCAGATAGAAAAGGTAAGATGTATTCCTCCTGTTTCAAACGTGAACATTTACTATGTTGCTTGGCACATTGAGTTGATGGTTAGAACTGTGAAACTTTTGAGAGTCCTGACTCTCATTTGTTTTCATTTCATGCAGCCTGGAGATGTGCAGGCAAAATATCCCTAATTTAATCTGTTTCCTTCATGCTTAGTCACAGTGGGTGACATAGGATGGATTTTTTTCTTCTGGAAAGCCTGGAAAGTGTTTTATTTGAAATATGTTTTCTTTTATAGTATGAGAATGTACAGCTTTTAGAAAGCAGGTGTTTAATTTAGTGGGTGGATTCATAAAGAAAGTTTGAATCAGTGACTGGAAGCACAAAGCTGAATGTTCTCTTAGCAGTCCCTTTACAGTTGGGCTCCTGGTGTCTCTCCAGTTTTTTTTTCTGCTGTTCTCTTTTCCACAGTAGCTGTGCTTCAGTTTTCCTGGGCTTCTCCAGCATCACCACCACTGTCTTCATCCTCTGTCTTTTGCTTGCCTTTCTTGGCACTGTTTAAGATTGGTTTCCTCAAGGAAAAAATAGGTTAGGTCTCCCAATAAATGTTTTCATAATCTGTCTTTTTTCTTTTTTTTTTTTTTCTTTTGTAGACAGGGTCTCACTCTGTCACATAGACTAGCGTGCAGTGGCACCATTATAGCTCACTGCAGCCTTGAACTCCTAGTCTGAAGTGATCCACCCACTTCAGCCTCCCAAAGTGCAACTATTACAGGTGTGAGCCACTCTTCCCAGCCAATGTCTATTGTAATTCCCTAATCTAAACCAGTTAAGAAGTTAAGATGCCCATGCAAGCAATTACAATGCAATAAGATCATTGTTTAATGGAAAAGGCTTCAAAACTACAATTAGGTATATACAAGGAACACCAAAGTTCACCTGAGAGAAAAGGGATGCTGTTAGAGAAGTTAGCATTTAAACAGATACGTAAGGATGAGTAAGAATGTACCAGATAGACAAATGGAAAAAATAGTGCTACAGTATTTACAGAAGGACTAGCCATAAGAAAGCATGTTCAGTATTGCTAGAGCATGAAATTGAGTTGGAAAGTGGTAGAAATGAGGTTGGAGAGTAGGCAGCTGCATTTATACCTTACAGGGAGGTTGGGAGTTGAGCTTATGGATAACTGAAAGCCATTGAAAAATTACAATGAGCTGACCTCTTGAAACAGAATTGCAAGAAATTGAGATTGGAAGTAGAGAAACCATTAAGGGAATTGTTGCAATATGACATAGTCCAAATGAGAAATGAACAAAAGCAATGAAATTGATATTAGGGGACAGTTTTGAGAGAATCTCTAGTCCTTAGTGAATAGATCTGGGAAGTAAGAGAAAAGGAAGATCTCAGATAAGTCCCAGATTACCTGAATAACTAGGTGAAGGAGAGGAGAGCAGTTGGTGGATTCATTCAATTTAAGGAATAGTGACTTTTTAAGGTGGAATATGATGAATTCATTTTGTGTATATAAGTACCATCAGACATTCAGAAAGAGCTGTGTCTTAGACATAACCAGAGATCTGGGCTAGAGATTTCTGGATTGTGAGTCATTTTTTAATTGGTATAGTTCAAGTCACCAGTATAGAGGGGGAGTAATATTAGACTGACATGGGTCCCTGTGGAACAACAGAGAAAGGAATGTGACGTCTTAGATACTGAGGGAGGAGAACATTTCAAGAAAGAGGAGATGAATGTGTAAAAAGCTTCAGCAAGATCGAATCATATGAGAGCTAAAACCCGAAGATTGAATAAGATGTTTAGGAGGTCAGTGTTGTTTTTAAGTGAAGCATCTTCCATGAGATGGTGATGCCTAAAGCCAGACTGCTTCAGAGTGAGAAGTGAATCAAGGAGGGAAGAAGTAGACTTCTTCCTAGAAGTTGCTTGTGAAAAGAAGAGATATGATAGTTAAAGGTGGACATAAGATTAAAGAGACTTCTTATTATAGTTTAGTTTATATTGTTTTCAGATATGAAACGCTTGATGATTTTTGTTGTTGTTGTTGTTGTTGAGACAGGGTCTTGCTCTTTTGACCAGGATGGAAATGCAGTGGCACAGACACAGTTCACTGCAGCTTCAACCTCCTGGGCTCAAGCGATTCTCCCACCTCATCCTCCCAAGTAGATGGGACTACAATTGTACACTACCATGCCTGACAAATTAAAAAAAAAAAAAAAAAAGTAGAGCTAGGGTCTCCCTATGTTGCCTAGGCCGGTCTCAAACTCCTGGGCTCAGGCAATACTCCTGCCTTGGCCTCCCAAAATGCTGGAATTATGGGTGTGAGCCACCATGCCTGGCGTACTTGATGATTTTTATATGCTGAAAGAAAAGACTTAATGGCAGGAATTGGAGGATTGACTGAAGATAGTCAATGGAGTGAAGTTCCTAAGGAAAGAGGAGGGGATGCGACCTAGAGCACTAGTAGAAAAACCACATCTGGACAGGAAAAGGGAGAAGTGTTACTCTGGGTCAAAGGAATTAGGGGATAAGACTGGGTGCAGCCTTCAGGGTGTGGGTGACACCTGATAATTACTCCCCTCTCTTTTTATCAGTTCTCTTGCTAAATATCTAGCAGTTTCAAATCTTAACTGCCATTGTAGGTCTCCTTGATTTCTCTACCCATAAAATCCATTCCATTCCTGCCAAAAAAAAAAAAAAAAAAAACACTTATTTTTAAGATCACTTCTTTAACTACCACACTGAATGTTGTTCCCTTTTTTTAAACTATTTCCTTTTTAAAATTATTACTATCTTCAGCATATTTGCATTTGAGTTTTAGGCCTTTCTCCAATTTCACACCTCTTCTAGATTAACTTAGTTCTCCCCCATTTTCTCTTTCCTATTCCAGCTTCACAGAATTAAATATACTTCTAACATACTCCTGACAGGCAGAAAGACATCATTTCTTAAAACTCTTCAAATCCTGCCTGCCCGGAAAGATCCTTATGGAGCAAATCAGAAATTGCAACTTAATTTAAGATGTCATATTTTACTTCTTGCTTTGTTTTTAATTCTCTCTCTCATTGTTCTCTGCAACTCCTACACTGTCTGCTAATTTTCAGTACTGGAGAATTTAGAAGTATTCATTTGCACTATTTAACAATTATTAGTGTGTGTCATTGAGCTTTTTGGAGATGCTTTATGAAAATTTACTAATAACAAATGAATAACTTACTGATTTCACCAAAATCATGGCTTAGTCTTCTAAAATATGATGTTTCTGTCTTAGCCAGTAATTTACATTCCTTTTATTAGTAGTTCTATTTTAGAAGTTTTATTTCTGGCGTACATTTGAGTGCTGCCTTTTATGTTTTGTTAAAGCATGTAAGTGGAGATCAGTTGTGCCTTAGTTTTGCTTTTGTATTAAAAAATAGCTTTTATCTAAAAAATGAGTAATAGCTAAGCATAAGTAACATTTATAAAAGGATTTCTTTTTTTAGTTTTTAATTACTTTATTATAAGTATAGAAAAGAAGGCTTTATATGTCATTTTTAGCCTTCCTGTATTAATACTGTCTTCCTGGTTTTTAAGACACTGTTTGACCTATGAACACATATCCTTTGGTATATTAACTGATAGTTTTAGAATTTCCTAGGTGATGAGGTTGGGAGTTCAAGACCAGCCTGGCCAACATGGTGAAACCCCATCTCTACTAAAAAAATTAGCCGGGTGCAGTGGCACACGCCTGTAATTCCAGCTACTCAGGAGGCTGAGGCAGGAGAATTGCTTGAACCCAGGAGGTGGAGGTTGCAGTGAGCTGAGATTGTGCCACTGCACTCTAACCTGGGCTACAGAGTGAGATTTTGTTCCCGCCCCCGCCCCGCCCCTGCCCCGGCAAAAAAAAAAAAAAAAGAATTTCCTAGGTGAATCTTCCCAAACTGTTCCTATACCTGCTAAAGAATTAAAAATGAAATGAAAATGTGTGTATACTCATTGCTATATTTAAGTCTGTATAGACAAGAAAACAGATACTGGTTTCATCATTTATTTGAAATAACATTTTTTTAAATACTACCAAATTACAAAATGAGTATCTGATTATTTTGTTTTAATGAAAACAGAAATAATTCTCTCTCTCTCTCTGTGTGTGTGTGTGTGTGTGTGTGTGTGTGTGTGTGTGTGTGTCTGTCTGTCTGTCTCGTGTTTATTTTGTGTAAGCAAGAAAAGAGGGATGGAAGGATACCATTAGGCAGTAATAAATAGCTACTTTTAGAAGATAGAGGTAGGAGAGATTAGCCTTTTCTTTATATATCTTGCTATCTTTTTTGCTTTTGTAAGTAAAAAATATAAAATACATACAATATAAAGGAAAAAAAACTCTGATCCCTTCTTTGAATTAATGTCTAACCCAGTAGTTTCCAAACTTGCCTCTATCTGAATCATCTCAGGAAGATTTGCTAAAAATCAGGCCCCTGACTCTGAAACAGAATCTCCAGGAGTGATAAAAATATTAGACTAGTGGTTTTTAAACCTGTGGGCCATCAGAATCACCTCAGAAGCTTTGAACACATCTAGATTCGCACCCCCATGAACAGGGAATTTCTGGCTTGTAAATGGTTTCTGAAACTTGCAGTTGGTTTTTTTTAAAAAGCTCCTGTGTAATTCTGGTGACTCACCAGTTTTGAGAACCATCCATTTAATGATTTATTTTCTCTGTGCCAGACACTGTGCTGGATGCTACAGTGGTTTTAAAAAAGTAGCGAAACACAGTTTTTCCCTTCAAGGAACTTACAATATAGTTAGAGATTGGGGTTTGGGAACCAGTGTAAAAACAGATGGAAGACTGATACAATGCAGCTCTTTTATGGGTTAAAATAGGAAAATGCCCTAAGAAGTAAAGTCGTGGGGAGGGGAGAAGAGTGTCAACTATTACCTCTATTATTTAATATTGTTTTGAAAGTTTTGTCTAATGCAGTAAGACAAGAAAATGAAGTTTAAATATTGCAAAGGAAGTGAGAAGTATCATCATTTGAAATTGAAAATACAGTTATCTAACTAGAAAACCCAAGATAATCAACTAACACTTATGAGCGTTATTAAAAGCATACCAGTAAGATGATAGTCAATTACAGCATAAGTTCAGAAATTAGTGTTTCCTCTGTACCAGCACAGACAAGTATGTGTTTAAAGATCCTACTTATAATAGCACAGATATAAATAAAAGATCTGTAACTAAGGAAACTTGCCTCAAGTTTAAGCAAGTAAACTCTACAACTAACTATAAGAAATAAACTATAGAGCATAAGGGACATAAAAACAGTTTAAGAAATGGAGAAACGTCTCATATTTGTGGGAATAATGGGGAGAGTTAATGTTTTAAAATTATGCATTCCCCACCCCAATTGCTCTCTATTGATCATTAATACAATTCCAGTTAAAATTTCAGTTTTTTTTTTTCTTTTTGCCAAAACTGACAATATGTTTCTAAAGTTCACTTGGAGGTGTAAACCAAATACACTTTTGGAAAAAACAAGAAATAATGTGAATTAATTGCATAAGTGAGTATAAAATTTTTTTTCTAAAGCCACAATAATTAAAAGAGTCTAATAATACTAATTCAAGATACCAGAATAAATAAAAGTGGAATTTTTAGTTATTAGGAATAGTTATATTCAATAGTATCAATTACATTCAATAATTGAATTGTGGAATCTTGGTGTTGGTACAATCAGCTAAATGTGTGGAAAAATAAATTTCATGTGCATTAAAGGTTAAGTGAAAGCAAAAAGGTAATAGAAAAAATATAGATGGATATGTACGTAATCTTGATATGTGGGATGACTTTTTAGTATATAATAGTAAGGTCAGAAACCACTTTTTAAAAAGGTTTATTACATAAGGATTTTAAGTTACTGCACAACAACAAAAATAGTAACTAAATTGAAAGGTAAATTAATTGGGAAGAAGTATTTATAACATAGTATTCACACCCTTAATATAAGAAGAGCTCTTACCAATTAATGATAAAATTAACCCCTGGTATTGGGCTGGGAAGGCATAGAGAACATGTAAATTTAAACTTTCAGAAGGACAGTTTCACCATATGTATTGGGAGCTTTAGAATGTTTTCATATTCTTTTTTTTTTTTTTAACTCTAGTTCCATGACAGATTATGTTTTCATATCCTTTCACTCACTTCTAGGAATGTATTCTAAGGAAATGGATATGTGCAAAAGATAGTTTTTAGGGCCTTTTTGACAGCATTGTTTAACAAAAATGGAAAAATAATTTCTGCTTCGAGAGCCCCACTCCTTCCAGCTCACCACTCATTATGCCTAGGGTGATGCTCTCAGTTTCACGGTCAAAGGTGGAGGCATCTCCATTCCAGGCAGCAGGTTGGAGAGAGGGGTGAAATGAGCATGCCCCAGCCATCTTTTGAGGAAGGTGCCCAGAAACGGCCATATAATGTGGACCAATACTTGGTCGTATGGCTACATGTAGTTGCAATAGAGACTGAAAGTGTTGTTTTTATTCTGAATGACTGTATGCCTGGCTAAAACGATGTTTCTATGGAAGAAAGATAGGATAGATATTAGGAGATAGCTACCAATGTATCATATCACTTCTCTGCATTTTCATCTTAGTTTTGCTGTTATTTCTAGGACAGTGTCTCTTCTTTCTCATACCCTGCAGCTACATATCTACCTTTAGTATCAGTCACTAAATTTCTGTCAGTATGTCATTCTTTGAGACATGATGTATTTTTTTCTACCCAAATATGGGAAATTAGATGCAGTGCCTAGCAGATGAGGTTATGACTACTGAACATTACCACTGGCTTATAACATTAGAAGTAGGAAAAGAATAAACTCTAGATTTTCTCTTCTTCCTTTAATTCCCTCCCTACCCTACCCTAGTAACTAGGAAACAGTTTTGTTACCACTAGGGAGAATAGTCCTTGTACCATTGTCTATCTTTTAATGCATTTAAGGCAGTGTACAAGTTATAAAACTGCATCTGAATCCCACCCTCAAGGACTTTTTTTTTCTAATTAAAGCATTTGTGCCTTGTTTTAGGAAAATTATTTTCAATGTTTTATCTCAATAAAATGACTGCACTTTTGCCAGCAGCTCTATCAGCACAGGTCATTTGATGAAGCCATGCTTCACCATTCTGCACAGGTTATCTGGAGAAGCCATATCGCCCAGTCTTTAGTATTTCACAGCTGTCACTCACTGACTAATTATGCCAGAGAGGAAGAGAAGTGGGAGAAAAAGACAGGTGCTGCCATCTTTTTCGGTTTTGCAACTTTTCCCCTTGTGATTCAGTGCCAGCTAATGTGTGTAGAGAAATTCTAGTGTTCTGACAATTACACCAAAAGTTGTGCCAATTTTTGGTCATAGTTATTAGCCATTACACTGAATGGGAGGCATGAAGGACATGAACATTCCCATTGTCTAAATAAACATACAGATTATCTAAATTAAGTAACTTGGCTCATGATCACACACCAAGTGAATGTTGACACTGAGATTCAAATTCAGGCCTGTCTAATTCCAGAGCTTCTTCCCCGACTATAGTGATTACTGAGTCCCTACTAGAGTGGGGACATGAGGATTGTCTTCATATATGTGAAGGATGGCCACATGGCCACAGGATTATATTTGTTCTCTGTAACTCCAGGGAGAGCCACTTCATTTTTAGTTAAAAATAAAGGCAACTTTTGGCCGGGCGTGATGGCTCACGCCTCTAATCCCAGCACTTCGGGAGGCCGAGGCAGGTGGATCATGAGGTCAGGAGATTGAGACCATCCAGGCTAACACGGTGAAACCCCGTCTCTACTAAAAATTCAAAAAATTAGCCTGGCGTGGTGGCAGGCGCCTGTAGTGCCAGCTACTCGGGAGGCTGAGGCAGGAGAAAGGCGTGAACCCGGCAGGCGGAGCTTGCAGTGAGCCGAGATCACGCCGCTGCATTCCAGTCTGGGAGACACAACGAGACTCCGAGACTCAAAAAGAAAAAAAAATGAAGGCAACTTTTAACTAAATGTTGGAAAGCACATTTTATAACAAATTAATTTTTTAATAGAATGGAATGCCTTTTGAAATAATGATTGTACATGACAAAAAATTCAGACTGAGAGTTTTGGAGGAGACAGGGTAGGTAGTAGAAATTACTGGACTTACAGACTGGAAATATCAATTCAAATTGCATCTTGGCCTTGAATTAGCTATTTAAGTTTCTGAGTTTTCATTTTCTAGTGAATTAAGTGAAGGAATTGGACTAAATCACCTCAGAGTCTCATTGCATTTAGGTAAGTGCGTGCACATTGTATGTGCTCAGTACATGTTTGTCACATGAGTAACACAACCTAGTCCCCTCTGTCCTAATGCCAGTGCCAAATCCTTATCCTCCCAGCTCAAAGTAATCTCCTTCCTTTATACTGTGTGGCACTTTATCTGTATACTTCTCATTGAATTTATTACCTTCTACTTTATAGTGAACTTATGATACTCAGACCTTCTTGGTGATAAAATCTATATCATATCATATGCTCTCATATTCTCCACTGGACCTTATGCACAGTAACTATTCAGTAAGTATTTGTTGAATAAATTAGATAAAATTACTTGATCCATGAAAAGATTAAAAAATAAACGTTTTTGCAACCATAGTTTTATCTCACTTTCTCGAGAAAGAGGTTATTTTGCCTCTTAGCAGCAGTAGACAAATATATGCAAACAGTCTAAACAAAAGCCTATGTATTTGTTGCTTGAAGTTAAATGAAAACTTGTTCAGACAGGGCATTGACACTGACAGTAGCCACTTCAACTCAGCTTTACCTACTGAAAAAAATCTACTAAACAACACCTGGAACTCATTACATTCTTTCATTTGAGTTTTGCTGCCTTAACATTGTATCACACTGGGAATCTAAGAATTATCTGGCTTTCTTTCAAGTATTGTTTCCTGAGAAGGTATTTGCCTAAAATTCATTCATACTCCTCTAATCTTTCTTCCTGTCCTCTCACCTCTCCTTTTTTCCTCCACCATTTCCTTTGGACTTTCACACTCCAGAATTCAAATGATACCACCATGTCCTAGGGGGTTGTGTACTAATGACGAGTTAATGGGTACAGCACACCAACATGGCACATGTATACATATGTAACAAACCTGCACATTGTGAATATGTACCCTAGAACTTAAAGTATAATAAATAAATAAATAATATATGTGGTGAAGGACCTGGCGATTTGATGTGAAAATAAGAAACCTTAAAAGTTGTGAGTAGCCTGGTTCATACATCACCTCTATGGAACTTCATTGAACCCTTTCACTACTTTTACACGGTCTCTAGTGGCTTTACACACACCTTATCCTCTGTGTTCCTGTTGGATCTTACTCCTAGTATAGGTCCAATTACATGAGATCATTGTCACTTTAGTTGTTTGTATATCTGTTTCCCCAACCAGATAGGGGCTACATTTTATTCTTCTTGTCGTTATGTGATGTTGAATAAATAAGTGTGTGGACGTGAATTATCTCAACAGCTTTCTATATTTTTCTCACAGTTTTTTTTTTCCTCCCATACAGGCAAATGCATTATTCCTATTTTATAGATAAGGAAACTATATGTTAAAGGAGCTAAGAAATATGCCCAATGCCAAAAAGCAAATAGTTGGAGGAGCCAGAATTCAAATCTTTAGCCTGGGGCCTCAGATCTTTTCCTTATGTCAGCTTTTCTTCAGAATGTGTCTTTTGTTCTGTTTCCTTTGTCCAGTTTTCATTGCTACTGTCCTTAAATCTACTCAACATTACCTCTTCCTTGGAGCTTTGTCATGGGTCATATTCTGCCTAACTGTTCTTTTCCATTTCAACTCGTGCATCATTATTCTGATCATGTCATTCACTTTGAGAAACCTTTGATGGTCCCCTACTCCTGTAATATAAATGCTGAATTTTTTGGTTTATTGCTGATAGACTCCAAAATCTGCCCCCATCTACTTCTCCAGCCTCATTTCCTATTCCTGCCTTCTCTGTGCCCCCTAAACTCTAGTCTCACCCTACCACTTCATTATCCTTCACATGTACATGTCAACCTCCTACTTCTTTGTCTTGTGCAATTGTCTGTACTATTTCCTTGTGCTTTTCTGTGCTATTTTCGAGCACCCTTCATTCCTGTGTTGCTAGTTGAAATCTTACCCAGCTTAAACCTATCTCTTCTGTTAAACGATCTCCAGCCCCACCAGTGGTAATTAATTTCTTTATCTGTGGGCTGCTTTCAAATTGTAGTTACTTGTGACTATGTATGTTTTTGATAATGCATTGGAAAGCCTTTGAGAAGAAGGACTGTCTTCTGCTGACTGTTTTCTAGAGCTTCATACAATATTTTGTTCATAAAACACACTCTATAAAATTTAGTTGGCTAAAATGAATCTGGCTTTCAGGGCAACAGTAATGGTTCTAGATAAAATTCAAATTGACTACTTGTGTGTGGGTTGTCTCCTGGTCTGCCACTAAAGCATTAGATTTATAAATAATTTTTTTTTTTTTTTTTGCGATGCAGTTTCCCTCATTTTGCCCAGGCTGGAGTGCAATGGCACAATTTCGGCTCACTGCAACCTTGCAACCTCTGCCTCCTGGGTTCAAGTGATTCTCCTGCCTCAGCCTCCCAAGTAGCTGGGATTACAGGCACACACCACCATGCCTGGCTAATTTTTTGTATTTTTAGTAGAGATAGGGCTTTACCATGTTGGTCAGGCTGATCTTGAACTCCTGACCTCAGGTGATTGGCCCACCTCAGCCTCCCAGACTGCTGAGATTACAGGCGTGAGCCACCAATAAAATTCTTCTAGAGAGATCAAATGATGAAGTTTACTTTTTTCGAGAGTATCCAAAAAGATCAGATTCATTGTTACTCAGTATTTTATATGCTGTAATATGTAGTTTGTGTATGTGTATGTATACACATGTACATATGTATATTATACATATAAATAAGTCATAAAAAGAGGATCTTAAAATTTTAAATCTTATATTTTCTATTATATGTGGTATTTTCTAATCCTTATCAACTGTGCTATTGAAAATCTAGTTCCAGTGTTTTCTTTATATTTACTTTTTTTCTTTTCTTTTTTCTTCCCCAAAGGTACCTGTCTTTATATTTACTTTGAAAAAGAAAAAACACAGTAAATGGTGAAATTGTTTAGTCACATTCAAAGTACATATATTGATGTAAAAAGTCCATAAACTTGCACTATTATATTCTAATTTAATGTAGACTCCACTCCCTTCACTTCAACAAATCGCAGTAGTTTTCCCTGGTGAGTTCGGTAGCTGGGGGTTCAGAGTCAAAAGTGAACTTACACTAGTTAGTACATTTTTATATTGGTATTGTTTGAAGTTTTTCATTTATTGTAGACTACTTTTATAACTTCGAAGTGAACAATAAAATAAAATACGTTGGTGTCCCTGCTCATAGTGTTAATAAGGATACTTTGGTATCAAACTAAAACTATTTTGAATGACAAAGGTTAGTATTTCCCCCGATTTTTGTAAGAAGGAAATTATTTTCTTTGTTTAAATGGCTTCCTGGTCTTTCTGAAAAATTTTGGGACTTAGAATGAAGTGGATTGTATTAAGTCTTTAAGTCATGGTGGCACATATGTTGGAAAACTAAATCTTCTCATTCAGTCTATATTCAAGGCCAAATCAGTGGAGGCAACTCTTAAAGGGTAGTAAAAAACCGACTTAATTTTCGCTGAACAGAGGTGGCACTCTTAGCTTTTTGGAGACTGTCCTACCCATCTGTGTTCAAACACACTCCTGTGTTCTGTTGTATAATTTAAATCCATGACACCTAGCAGCTGTCTTAATCGCTGTGGTAAACCATTTCTTCTGAGCCCAGACCAAATTAAGTACCAATTTAAGATACCCAAGATAATTTACCACACCCTAAGTTAAATTGGTTATCCTACCTCTTACTTCCTTATCTTTTTTATGGACCAGGAAAATTGTCTTACTGAAACAAAGTTTGTTGAGCCTTCAGAGTCTTGGTTATTTTAAGGTCTTTTCTAAAATTTTTTCACATGGTCCAGCTGCCAGACAGATTGTACATCAATTTCCTGCAGCATTTGGCAGGCCTATGTATTTGCTGCCTTAAAAACAATTTGAATTTATTGATTTTGAAATTTGTGATTGCTTAAGTTTTCCTTCCCCACCCCCATCTAAATTTACTTTGGGGAAAAAGGCAAAACAGAACACATTGGCCCATTTTTATGCCAAGACTTTCAGGGAAACATTTTATATGATTAATATTGTGTGGCTAATCTGGTGTAAAAAATCAATTTTCTCCATTTTAACTTATGAGAGCATGACCATCCTGTGTGAACTATTTAAAGATCCTGTGACAATCACTAATCCAAAATTAAGTGTTTGTTACCGCCTTTATTTATGTGTGTTATATAATCATGTAAGTTAATATTGGGCCCCATTTCTTTAGAAGAATTGAAACACATTTCATCAGCAGATCCATATCTTTTCTACCACGGCAGCATCCTAGCCTTGACTTGAGCAAGCTGAAATTAGTGGACTCTGGACGTGGCCCAGCTCAGTGAAATACATAGTTCATGGTACCTCTTGGCCATTTTAATAGGTCCGGATTCAGTTAGAGAGCTTCTCCCTTACCTCTCTATTCCTTTAAGCCCATTTGTCCTAAAAGATGGTTCTCTCTCTTACTAATAATCAGAAAAGAAACAACATTATAAAATCTGTATGCTTTCATTCCGTAAAATTCAAACTGTTTTATAAAATATTAGACCATTTGTTACTAGGTGAGTATATTATTCTGAAAGATTTAATGTCAACACTTTGGGGAATCGAGAAGTACCTATTTGTAATGCTTGTACAATACTCTATTATCCTTAGAATTACGGCACCTCACAAATAACATAACTTCTACCCAGGGAATAATTGACTCACCATGGAGGTCTGGCTCCCTGCCTCATTAAATCTTCTAGAATTGCTGGGAGGTAGCTAGCAATTACTCTTCTCTCTGTTTGACATATGTGGAGAGTTAGGCACCAAGCAGTCAGAGGTCATGCATAGAGTCCCTAAGGGAGTGCTGTTTGAATATTGGTCATTGAATCAAATCACTGCTGAGCACACGTTGAGACAACTGCTGAGGGTCATCTCATAGTGGACAAAGTTACCTACGTGCCAGAAAACATGTCTTTATCCATCCTGGCCTTGCTAATCCCTGCCCTCATTTACAAATTGTATTTTATATATATATATGTATTTTTTATCTTTACATAGTTTATTCACAAGATCCATAAAAACATTTGACTGTCTCTTATTTGTCATTCTTATTTAAAAATTGGTAAAGAACATTTAGAATGAGCTATGTAAAATTGTTTTGAGAACATTTAACTTTAATTGTTCTTAGGAATCACAGCCTTCAGATTCATTTTTATTCAGGGAGAAATAATGCTTTTAAAGCATATAACTGATCTGGAAGAATGTTATATTGTTTTATCTTCAAGACTTGCATGTCAAAAATTCACCTGCAGGTTATTTTCTTTTTAGAGCTCCTTGGAAAGGTGAATGCTGTAATGAAGTGACATTAGGATATGTTTATGTTTATTTCAAAGTGTCAAGATGGGCATGCTGAAATTTTCAATTCCTTGAATTTGAATTCCTTCATGACCTTTTAAGTTAGTCTTTGATGCCAGCTCAAGGGGAGTGTGAGAAATGTGAGAATTCAACTAGCTTTGGTTGAATAAATGTTACACTTCAATGACTAAATTTTTTTAGTATGGAAGGTTACTAAGTGACAAGTAAAGGAGAAGTCTGATTATCGAAACATCATTCTATCCTTGAAAAAATACCAAGCAAACGTATTCCTACCAACAATTTTTCCAGATAATGTTGAGAATTTTTGAGATTATAAAGTCTAGGAGGCTTACTAAGTTTTTGTTTTGTTTTGTTTTTGTTTTTAATTTCAATAGCTTTAGGGATACTAGTGGTTTTTGGTTACGTGGGTAAGTTGTATAATGGTGAAGCTGGGCTGTTAGTGTACCTGTCACCCAAATAGTGTACAGTGTACCCAGTAGGTGATTTTTTTCAATCCCACATCCCCGTTCTGAGTCTCCAGTGTCCATTATACCACTCTGCATGCCTTTCCATATCCATAGCTTAGCTCCCACTTGTAAGTAAGAACATGCAGTATTTGGTTTTCTATTCCTGAGTTATTTCACTTAGGATAATGGCCTCCAATTCCATCCAAGTTGCTACAAAAGATGTACTTTTTATGGCTGAGTAGTATTCCATGATACAGATATACCACATTTGCTTTATCCACTCATCTGTAGATGAGCACTTAGGTTAATTCCATTATCTTTGCAATCACGAATTGTGCCGCAGTAAACATATAAGTGCAGATGTCTTTTTTATTGAACATCTAGGGTAGCTTTTTTTTAATTCACTGAACATTTATTCCTTGAAAACATACTAGATGCAGTAATGGACAAACTAGAAAAAGTCCTAGCCCTCATTCTAGCATTTTTTCCATGTGGATTTTCTAGCAGTGGTTGAAATATACCAGAATCATGTGAAGTTCTTTTCGTATCAAAAGATGCAGTTGGTATCCTGATATACCTCCCCCACATATCAAAATATGAGGAAAGGGAGGGGAAGGTGTTTTGAATAAAGCTCTTCTGACTAATTTTTCTCTTTTTATAGTATAAAAAAATTTAATATATTCAAAAAGCTGAAAAATAGTACAATAAACACTTAACATTTACTGCTTAGATTCAACAATTTTGAACATTTTGCTATATTTGCTTTGTGTGTATGTATATGTGTATGTGTTTTCCCCCCCAATTTTGAGGCGAGAGCATAGCCTGAAACTTTCCCCCAAATAGAGTCCCTCTGATGTAGTAGGCTATTATTAATTTTGCTTGATTTCACTGGGAGGTTGGGAGAACAGTCATGTACAGCATACCAAGGTTGGATTTCTTGTCAGTAGCCTCTAGTAATTGTGATATATGCTGGTCAAGATTGTTATAGAGAGATACTGTCATCGCTGTTATCAGATACAAGTTTGAATTCAGTTCCATGGTCTATTTGAAGAGGTTTTTTGTTTGTTTGTTTGTTTGTTCTTGGTGAATGTTCTAGTTTTTTTGAAATCATACTGTGGCAGCTAGGCAGGTGATAGGCTTCCCCCTCCAATATTAGTACGATAATCATTCACTGTTTGCATGTTCTTTTTACATCCATTTACTTTAACCTCTCTATGCCTTTATATTTAAAGTGAAGTGTGCTTCTCCTATCTCAGAAAGTTTAAAATATTGTTCCAGATGTCTTCTGGACTTCATATTTTCTAAAGAGAAGTCTGAGTATTCCAGTTGTTGCCCTGTATATGTGTTTTTCTCTCTGTCTCCTTTTACAACTTTTTTATTTTTGGTTTCTATCAACCTAGGCATTTATTTTTGTGATTAATGTTGTTTTTCATCTTTACAGTTCACGAGCTTTTTGAATTTATAAATTTGTCTCTTGCCAAATTTAGGACTGTTTTTAGCTATAATTTACGCTGATGTTTTTTCCCGCCACTTTCTCCCATTCCCCACCTTCTGGGACTTCAGAGGGTCCTGAAACACTTTCTTTTTAAATTTTTTTCTCTCTCCTCTTCAGATTGGGTAATTTTCACTAACCTTTTTCCAATCATTTTTTTGTCATCTTCGTTCTGCTATTAAGCCTATCCAGAAAGCTTTTTATTTCAGATATTGAATTTTTCAAGTTTCAAAGCTCCTATTTGTTTTTGTTGTTGTTATATTTCTGGTTTCTCTGCTGAGATTTCCCATTCTTTTCATCCATAATGAGCATATCTTCTCTTACCTCAGCAGTAATTATAGCTGCTTCAAAGTCTTTTTATTTCTGATATCTGGGTCGTATCAAGGTTGGTTTCTGTTGATTGTCTTTTCCATTGGGGGTGGATTGCATTTTCCAGATTCTTCGTATGTCAAATAATTTTGGATTACATCCCAGACATTGTAAATGTTTTCTTGTGGAGGGGGAAGAATGTGTTTTTGTTCATTCTGCAGAGACTTCAGTAGTTGGTTCTTGTATTTTGTCCACAGTTTATTATCTGCGAAAGAGTTAGTCTGTTAAGAACTTTCTCTGACCTAGCAAAAGCTGAACTCCTGATACACTTCTTCCTCTTTTTTTTTTTTTCCCCTCTGAGATGGAGTGTTGCTGTGTCGCCCAGGCTGGCGTGCAGTAGTACAATATTGGCTCACTGCAACCTCCACCTCCCAGATTCAAGCAATTCTGCTGCCTCAGTCTCCTGAGTTGCTGGAATTACAGGCACCTGCTGCCACGCCCAGCTAATTTTTGCATTTTTAGTAGGGACAGGATTTCATCATGTTGGCCAGGCTGGTCTCGAACTCCTGACCTCATGATCCGCCCACCTCGGCCTCCCAAAGTGCTGGGATTGCAGGTGTGAGCCATGGCGCCTGGCCGCTTCTTCATCTTTTAACAGCCTCTCAGTTTCCTGCTAAACTACACGCCTGCACTGTCACGCAGAAAGAGATTTTTTTTGTGTCTTCAGGCAGGTAGAGTCAGTCAGAGCTGCCAAGGGTAAAACAGTGATGAAGTGTGTCATCCTCACTGTGGCATTTTTTTTCCTGCATCTTCTCCACTGCTACCTCTCACATGCACTCTTGTCACCAGTGATGAAAGGACTTCGATGTATTTAGCAGCAAGTACCACTGCCACCTCATCAGGAACATAGGGAGAGAGGAAAATCACAGAACAAGATCACGACAGAAGCTGGTAAGTATAGTGTATAAGAGCAGACAGAGAAAGCTCTGGTGGCACAGATGTTGGCATGTGGTACATTAGCCCAAAGAAAACTGAAAATGAAGGAGAGACAGAAGATAGGGAACCACCTGTGCCACGTTTGTGCTAGGCCCTTTAACATCTGTGGTCTCATGTAATCTTCAGAACATCTCTGTGACATGAGTTTATAGTATTTCCACTTTATTTGAGAGGCTCAGAAACTGAAAGAACTCTGATGATTTTCTACGACTTAAAAAACTTTATAAATGGCTAGGCAGAAAAGAAAATGTCCTTTTTCTTTCCTGCAGCTAGTTTTAGTCATCTGAAGTCGCTCTGCAAACTTGGGGGAGTAGTAAGGATTTTTCTGGGTTCTGCCAGCTTCCTCAGTGAGAACTCCAGGCATCTGCCTTGGGAAAGTTGGCTAAAATGCTGCACTGCAACCCTCTCACATGTTTCAGTTCTTTGCTCTGCTCAGGAGGCAAACTCGATCCATCTTAAGCCCGAGCTTAGTTTAGGTAGAGGAAACCCTTTTGTACCTCCCAACTCCCCTTCTTCCACCGCACCCCCAAATCTCAGTCTGCTTCCTGATGGCCTTTATAAACCAGCGCCTTAAGAAAAAGAGTTTGAGTACTCTTCAGTAGATACATAGGGATCACCTCATCAGTGAGGGGCAGAGTATTTCGGTTGGAATTCTTCCTTGCAGATTCCTCTCACTTCCTGACTTCCCTTCCTCTTGTCCTTGTGCTCACTCTCAAATTTCTGCTACATTGAGTCATGTTCACAGAGAGCAGCATGTGACCAAGAGCCACTTGCTTCTTCCACGCATAGCCCAAGAGTCTGTCTGAATTCAGGTTCTTTCCTCTGTTTTTCTTCCTACACCTCTCTATGCCCAAGACTCTAGAGTAGACTGCTGGTTCTCAACCAGGGGTGATTTTGCCCTCCAGGGACAATTTGATAATGCCTAGAGATATTTGGGTTGTCCAAACTTGGGGAAGGCTACTGGCATCTAGTGAGTAGACTCTGGGGATGCTGCTAAACATCCTACAAAGCACAGGACAGCCCCTCACAACCAAGAATTACCCCGACCCCACCAAACGTTCATTAGTGCCAAGGCTAAGATGCCCTGAAACAGACTCCTGAAGTCTTTTCTCGTGTCCTTTCCCTTCCCTCTCCCTTGCCTTCATTAGGGCCACCCCCACATGTGATGATTATGCTAGGCTAGCCATTGAAACCTTATACCACAGAATTTCAGCTTCCCAAGCCCCTCAAGCATTTCAGGGCTGCAGGGGTGGCCCTTTCTGGTGGAGAGGAGATAGGAAATGGCTGAATGCATTGCTAACGAACATTTGGTGAAGAACCCATGAGTGGGATTTACAGAGGAGAAGAGCTCAGGAACCCTTAATTCTCAGCCACAACATTGAGGGTGCACCATGGCTGCTAGGGAGTTGGGGTTGAGAAAGATGTTTTTAATGATACGTATGTGTTGTAGGTGAGGTGAAATTGTACCTTTACCAATTTTTAGGGTATTTCAGCTAGGTCCGAGAATTAGATTGATATAGATTGATCGACAGGAGAAAAACATAGAAATTTATTTAGTACAAATTTTACACGGCAAGGAGTCTTCATAAGGAAATGAAGACCCACAGATGCAGTTAAAATTGAAAACTTATATACTGAATTTACTACTCTGTTGGCGAAAGAGTAGTACATTTTGAAACTGTGACAAGGCAGAGGGCCTTAGGCAGAGTAGTTAACTGGGCAGAGAAGTAACTAGAAAGACAAGAGTTAGCTTAACAAGGTTTGTCTGTACAGATTTTCCTCGGTCTCAGCTTCCAGTCCTTGATGATAAGAATGATGCTTTCCTGCTGGTAGAGGGAGGCTATCTTTCACATGGGAATTTCATTTCCTGCTTTTATGAAGAAGGAAGATCAGAGTGTTCTTGCAGTTGCTGTTTTTCAAGTACCTTTTTACTCAAAATAGTCAGTGTGCCAGCGTAATGTATTTTGGGGTGACATATTCTAAACTCCTTTGTTGTAAAAGTGTTAAACCTTGCATGGTTGTAGTGGAAATCATCAAGAGTGATTTAATTTATAGATGTTAGAGAATTTGGAAACATTTTGGGTTGACTGTGTAAAAATAATTTTGGCTATGGCTATTTTTGAAATGAAATTAATTATGAATAATTACCATTTGCCCAGAATCTATTATGTCATTTAAAAAGCCACATTAGTTTTGTGGTAACTTTTGTTTTATTGCAACACTAAAATCTGTTCATGCATTTGCCTTTTTCATTTTGTAACATGATTGTCAGCTATCAACTGAAAAAGGGTGGGGAAGCAATATTGGTTTCACCTGGAATCAGTTTTTTTCCTTTTTCTATTGGAATGAAAATCCTGCTTATCAGGGGGCCACACAGCCAGAACATTTAGCCATAGCCCTTTAAGACTGCTGATAATATAAAGTATAACTTTATTACAGTGACCTCATGGCAGTGCCCTTTGTAATTCTGATTAGTCCTGATAATTACCTTGGACTTTTCATTACCTAACCAGTAAAAACCCAAGTCTGCCCAATATTAGAGTTTGTAGGGCAATAGAAGTCTCTGCACTGGACTGAGTTGCTCCCAAGATTTCATATCTGTAAGCAAATCACTGCCTGATTCTCACCTTCCCTCCATACCTCTGGTTTTCATGAATTACCTGGATAAAACAGAGGATATTATTATGTTGAATACACATGTAACATTAAACTTTTCTCCCCTAATGTTTTGAATACAAACTTCCAGTCTACACTGAAGTACATTTTAGAGTAAAAGTCAAATCTTGATGTTTTCTCTGCCCAACATACCTGCCTTTGCCTTGAAGTGTATCTAAGGCCTAGATAGAATTTATAGACCTAAATAGTTTGCTTTAAAGTGAACTGGAACATCGTGATACTCTGTTTACCATATTTGATTATGACAGACTGTCAAATAACAGTTCAGTCAATGAATGGTGCTGCTTTTGGGTGAGCTGAGAAGGTCACAGACAGAAAAAGCAAGAAATTCTAGAGGAGGAACTAGCATAATTTGTTTCGCATCTGGCAAAAAAAATGGCAAGGTTGTCATTGTTAAATCCGCCATTTATAATTCTCAAAGTTTTAGCTCATAGGGGCATGGTGACAGTGTTTTGTTTCACTTCTTTAAATTTGATGCTGACTTTTATCATAGCGTAGATACCAGATGATGCTTTAAAAGACCTCCTTAAGAGAGTTGTCTATTTTTATTTTTAAATATTTCAAGTGGATGGTGTTTCAGCTCAGACCTGATTTTTGTAATAGTACATGGAGTCTGTTCTTTAACAAATTGTATTCAATCTTATTGTGGATTAATATTCTGATAATATGGTTTTGCTTTCTAAAAAATTAGCCTTCAGAACAGTCTAGCAAAAGATCTATTGTAGTCAGTTCTAAAATTGTTTTCCTGGTGCTTGAGAATTAAAGGCTTTTGATTAGGTCATCTCGTCACTGCCTCTTGTATACAATGGATGTTCTACATTCTCTCTTCTCACGCCTGTTCTTGGTGCTTCTGAGCAAGATCATGCACACCCTTAAGCAAACAGGCCTTTCAGGTGCATGAACCTGAGAGTCCACAAAGCTTCCAGCTCCTACTCAGCATTAAGATGTCAACCACGGCCGGGCGCGGTGGCTCAAGCCTGTAATCCCAGCACTTTGGGAGGCCGAGACGGGCGAATCACGAGGTCAGGAGATCGAGACCATCCGGCTAACAGGGTGAAACCCCGTCTCTACTAAAAAATACAAAAAACTAGCCAGGCGAGGTGGCGGGCACCTGTAGTCCCAGCTACTCGGGAGGCTGAGGCAGGAGAATGGCATGAACCCGGGAGGCGGAGCTTGCAGTGAGCTGAGATCCAGCCACTGCACTCCAGCCTGGGTGACAGAACGAGACTCCATCTCAAAAAAAAAAAAAGAAAGAAATTATGGTTCCTAATAAGGCTTGAGAATTGTGCTAGCCAATAAATTGATTGAGACATTCAAGTCATTGGATATGGGCATACAGATGAACTCAGATTTCAGGAAACTTCATCACAGTAACATCTTTAATGATTAATATCAAGTCGTTTTTCTGAATATGTGTATGTCACAATGATGACAAAACAAGTTAATAAATACAATCTTCACTAGTGGTTGTTGCCATGTGAAATGGCTCTTATTCTTAAAGCAATATTAATGGGTGACAGATTGGATGATGTTAGTCACCTGCTAAATTTGGGGATCTAAAGAAGGCCCAGTCCTATATTCAGGCATCTCACATAGTACAGTTCTAATGTAGCAGAAATTTTTTTAAAATTGCAGTACAGTGATAAATGTTATAACAGAGACATATGCAAAATTATCTTTAGGTGTATGGAGAAAAAGTAACTCAACCTGCTTATAGGGAAAATTTGACCAGGAAGACTTTATGAAGATGACATTTAAGATCAGTCCTAAAGATGAGTAGAACTTCATCAGGCAGAGATGAGAGAAAGGACATTCTCAGTAGAAAGAACTGTGTTAACAAAGTCTTGAAGCCAAAGTGGGGAGTGTGGAACAACATTCTAAGCGAAGGAAAGGCATGTAATCATTTAATCCTAACCTCTTAATTTTTGGATCATTTTACTCCCAATTCGGTGTGCAAAAAGCTTGGTGAATCTGAGAAACTAAAAGAGAATCAGTCATGATGGAAACATAGTAGTAATGGCTAGAGTAGCACAAGCTGAAGCTGCAGACCAAGGCAGGACTAGATTCAGGCAAGGCCGCATTCAGATTTCGTATGCAACAAAGAGCCATTTCAGTATCTTAGGGGCAGGACATGACCCATTGTACATTTTTAAACAATAATTCTGGCTGCTGTCTGGAGATCGAATTGGAGGGGAGCAAAGATAGAGGGAAACTAGTTAGGAAGCTGTTGAAACAGCGTGCTCGAAATAAGAGGGCTTTGACTGGCAAGCTGAGAGCAGATGAAGACGAGGATTGATTTGACATATCTTGGTAAGTAGTATGAATACAAGGCATGGCAACATTTAGTAGGTTCTTAGCCTTTGCAACTAGTTGGATGGCAGAAGAGCCATTTAGTGAAATAGGAAAGGTTAAAAGATAAACATTTTAGAAGGTCTCTATCAGATATGGACATACTGAGTATTGCAATACCCAGGAGACATCTAATAGAATTGCTAAGTTCTGGAACTCAGAAGACAGATCTGTATTAGAGATAACATCAGATAGATGGTATTTAAAGCCCAGGGCATGTATGAGACTGCCTAGGAAATGGAGTATATAGTAAAAGCCCAGAGTCCTGAGTAGTTGTAACATTTAGTAGTTGAGAAGAAGCTAATATAGGAGATTGAGAAATGGCCATAAAGGTAGGAGAAAAGATAGCATGGTGTTATAGGAGCCAAGAGAGGGAGATTTCAAGAAGGAAAGGTGTAGACAAAGTATCAAGGAGCCAAATAAGATAGAAACTAAAAAGAACTCATTTAACTTTGGCGACCTAACAAGAGAAAATTTGGAGCGCATTAGGGGATCAGAAGCCAGTATGGAGCAAGTTGAAGTTTGATTGCCATTTTAAAATATGGAGATTGTTTTCTCCATACTTTGAGAAGTTTGACTTTCTAAAGGAGAAGAGGGATGGAGTTGTGACAACTGGAGGAATGAGCGTGAGTCAAGGCAGGGTTTTCTTGAGATAAGAAAAAGCGATAAAAGTTTAAGATGGGAAATATCAGAAAATATATCACGTTGATGCTAAAGACAAAGAGTTTGAAGATGCACAAGAGAAAGAAGCTGACTGTGTAGATAGGTTTCTGAGAAGACTACTTTGGGGCGATCCAGCCTGTAATCAGAGGCAGGTATGCAAATTCATGACAACAGGGGGTGTAGAAGATGGGTGCAGCAGGAATGTTTGTAAATGGCATTGCTTATATTCAGAAAGAATTTGGGGCTTTCAGTTATGATTAGAATCACAAGATGTTTTCTTTTAAACAAAAATAATAATTTCATAGTACTTTCAAAATGTTCTTCATCTGCCGTGTAAAGGCTATTATTGTCTCTCAGTGATCTCTTAGGGATTATAGAAGAGTAACAAATTTTTGAAGACACTTTACAAACTTAAATAATTACAAAAATGCTGAGTGCTTGATGTAATCATTGATCTTAATCTCATAATTTTTGGACCATTTCGTTCCTAACTCTGGATGTTATGATCCATACTTGTTCTCATTCTCCTTACTATAACTTTTCATGTTCTGGTTTTTATTTTGTTATGTGGGTTTGCTAGTTCAACAATAGTAATTACTGTTGAATTATAATATTTATTGTAGATAAAACAAATAAAATGAAGTAAAATTTTATTTTGGTTTATTGTGAGAAATCTTTTTTTAAAATTTTATGTGACAGATGATAAAGCCTATGATAGGGTAATTCATAATGCATTCAGTCATTTGGAACATCTTAGATTTTGAGAGAATTGTGTTATTTAAGGAAATGACTTACCATTCTAAGCCTCATTAATCATCTGTAAAGTTAAGAATAATGCCTATTTACAGAATTATCTGCCCCATTTCACAGCATTATTTTGAGGTTCATGTGATACAGTGTATGTAAACATGCTTTGTAAATTGTGAAGTACTGTAAAATATATTATAATTTGAAAAATATTAGGTCTCAGGCTCTGTGGCCAATTGTAAACTCCCCTCTCCACCATGAGGTGTATGTGAGTAAATATTCTAGGAAATGAACACTCAACTGGCATAGGGTTTTAGTTTCGTTTTTAAGCATCATTGACCTGCAAGTCTCTATACTAATCTGAATCTAATTTAAATTTTTTAAGAAACCATCTCTTTTTTGGAAAAATGTATTATGGCCGGTCAACTACATATATTTAACTGCATTGTATAGTGTTTAAGAGTGCTGGCTCCAAAATTCGGTTCCCTTGGATTCAAATCCTGGCCACACTTTTTTATTATCTAAATGTCTTGAAGTTCCAACTCTTGGTGCCTCTGAAAACGTAAACTCTGAAAAATCGTGATATTAATAATACTAATTCATAGGATTATTGCCTATTAAATAACAGCATAGTGTCTGCCAATGGTAAGCACTGAGTGCATGTTAGCTATTATGTACATATTTATAGCAATATGAATCTCTCTATATAAGAACACTTCTTGTAAAGTAAGTGCCTGCAAAGAATGAAATTTTAAATAGCTAAATACTCACCAGATTTCTTCATTTAAGTAGCTACACCCATGCGATTTTAAACACATTCACAGGAACATTTTCTCCCTTAAAGCCACTATAATAACTTACTTTTTTGGGTGACAGATTTACACCTAGTAGGTAGTTGCCCACCTACCCATAGCCCAGCAGTGCTGTTGGTGATTCCTTCCTTGTCTGCAAAGATTTTGAATTACAGACAGTCCCTGGCATATGATGGTTCCACTTAAAGTTTTTTGGTGATATGAAAGTGTTGCACATTCAGTAGAAACGGTACTTGGAGTAATCGTATATCCATTCTTTTTCACTTTCAGTACAGTATTCAATAAATTACATGAGATATTCAACACTTTATTATAAAATAGGCTTTGTGTTAGATGATTTTGCCCAACTGAAGGCTAATGTTAATTGTTCTGAGCATGTTTAGGCTAGGTTAAGCTATGATGTTTGGTAGGTTAGCTGTACTAAATGCATTTTAGACTTAATGATATTTTTACTTTATGATGGCTTTATCAAGGTGTAACCCGATGGGAAGTCTGTGCATTAAAAACAAACAAACAAAAAAACCAGGCCTCTTTTCTTGAAAGGCAGAAAATCTGCAGTGCAAAATCTGGCCGCCAGAGGGTACTGTATAGCTAGCGACCTAGCCCTCGCTTAGAGGTTGAAATCTTGCCCTTGTGAGAGGGGTTCAGTGGATGCCACTATTCATATCTGTAGAGCTCAATGGCTTCATGTTTCTCAGTTTCAGATACCATTGATCTGATAGTGGCCCAACTTCCTGACTTTTTAGGAGCCAGTGATCAAGCTGTAAACCACTCATCGTCTACGAACCTGTAAACTCTCTGAGCTAGTCAAGCTGTAACTTCATTTATCCCTACCCTTTTCAGAAGCCACCTGCCTATTCAGAAGGTTTCAGTTACACTGCAGTTGATTTAGGATCATTTAATTTTATTCTGTTCTACTGATTCCACTTTTACTGCTATCCCTCAGGTATTCTATCAGTTAATTTCTAAGTGGGATATAAAAGAGTTTACAAAATTGTTACCAAATATTCAACACTTGGTCACCCTGCAAGATTAAAAACCCATACCTCTTAAGAGTCAGTAAACAGTGTCTTGTTTTTTATACTTACAGCAGAGATTTGCCAAGGGTTAGGGAAGCTTATGTTGTCACCCTAGCAAAATTGTCTAGGAAAAATGTCATCTTTAAAATTAGTTGATATAATTAAGGATAACACTCACTAAAGACCAATGAAAGACAGTTTCTGGTTATTGAAAAATTAGAAGATAGCTAACAGAATCTGCAACTTCCTCAGTATTTAAGAGTTATCTCTCCCTTCTTTTGACAGCATGGTCCAGCACAGCTGGCTATTCTGACTATAGAAACAACTGTGAGAGTGAGGGTGGCCTATTTAAAAGGCCTTGTACTGAGTACTGGTGAGATGAGGCAGTGAACATGCCTGTGAGAAGAAACTGATTAGGACTATGCCTGTCTCTCACAACTGGGAGTAATTAGAAGAGATCTGTGGGTTGGCAGTGGCAGGACTAGGGTGGACCTGACAGAGTCACAAGATCATGCACTGTAGTTAAGAGAACTATAGCAGGAAGAGGTTCATTCAAATGGATATTCCTAACTGAAAATAGGCTAGAAGAACTTAGGTAAATCGTGGGTATCCAGAAATGGGCAGTGTTGTGTGAACGAGCTTGCAATGTTTTTGTCAGTTTGAAGGTAATTTCTTTTCATGTGGTATTTTTCAAAATTAGTTGATCATTTCTGGTAATGCACTGCTACTCTGACTCTAATAAGGGAAAGGAAAGTTACTCACAGTGTTCCTGTCTAAGAAAGCTTTGGAGAATTCTAGATCTCTTAGTACCAGGTACTGGCAGCTCAGCACTAGGTCTGCTGGGTCATTTTTTTCAGATTGAGAGTTACATTTATTGTATGTGAATATAAACCAGTTTCAGAATAATTATCCAGTGGATAAGCTCTTCCTTGAATAACAGTGTATGTCAGTCACTTACTAGTATTTTATGGAAAGTTCCTCAAGAGCACATTGAATTCAGCAGTCGCATAGCTGTGTTATTACTTTTTCCACAGGAGGTAAACCAACAGTATGTCTTTCATTTGGTCAGTAATTAAAGATGCATTTTCCTTTTATCCTTATTAAAATGGACTTTTTAAGACTGAGCTGAAATTTCATCTTGTAAAATAAAAATGTGAAGATTTACTAGCAAAACTACTCCATATTAATGTATATTATTCAAACCAGAGCTGAAATTCTGATCCCCAAATTTCCACTCGTGACCACAGTCTCCCAGCTTCCCGGTAAATGTAAAGTAAGATCAGCCATTCTTTGTGCTGTCCCCCAACCTCAGTTCTCTGCCTCTGCTTCCATGTCCACATGAGTAGTGAGGCAACTCAGAAGGCAGGTGTCTGGCTCAAGGGAAGATAAAACCAAAGCCTTGCTGCCTTTGTGTGAGGTGCAGCTTGGTCCAGCCCCAGCATTGAAGACTTGCAGGACTAGCTAACCTCTTTTATTTCAAAACTACTTTATAGATTTTCAAGAAA